>NC_079227.1:30239964-30334964 GCF_029633865.1 Lampris incognitus | reverse complement strand
CGAGATAACCCCACTTCTGCTTTTGGGAAAGTCCCCAAACTGGACAATGGTCCAAAATGTCGGTGCATGAAGTACAGTACAGTGGCTGCAGTGAAACCCTCCTCCCCCTCCCCCCCCCCCCGTGCAGCTCCGCGCTCAGGTAAAGGTGGGGAACCGTTCACCCCTCCGTCCACCTGGGGGGCGCACGAGTCACGACCACCTGTATTCCGCACAGCTTGTGAGTGAGTGAGTGCGCGAGCGTTGGTTTGCCATTAGTTATGTAATCAACCGGTTTCATTTGGTTGAGTCCTTGGTTAACACTTGGGAGAGTGCTTGACCGCCTTACGTGACGGTGATTGTAGAGCAGACAGCGTAGGGGGGGGGGGAAGGTGGGGTAGGGCAAAAAAACAAATCACCTCATCACAAGCTCCACTTGGGGTAAGAAAGCCGTACAGGATACGGTGCTGGTTGCTTCATAAACACGCAGATGCGGTCCAAGTGTGAAAACGTCTGTTTTACAGGGGGGGGGGGGGGCAAGTTGTGCAAACGAGCGAGCTTGACAATCGCAGCAACATCGGTAGAAACGCACCCGGGGGTTCTGCACGTATCCAGTTGCCCTGGACAGGAACAGCAGCTGACAGCCTACTTACGTACTCTAGCTGGGACTTTCTTTTTTTTTTTTTTGTTGCATGGAGACTCGTATTTTTAATAGCCCATTGCTCCGGTCCTTGAACTGCAGGCACAACCTAGCCGTTTGCAGCAAATTCTATATTTAGCTTTACATTTGGCGAATGCCCACCTACATTTTTTTGGGACACACGGCGTTTGCACATATATTATATATATATATATGTATATATATATTTCCATTTACCGACGCGCTTTCGCCGTGAAAGCCAATCTCACCCCAAAATAAATGGCCAGAACTTGATCACTGACACTGGCAGGTCCTCGCGTCATGTTCGCGTCTACCGCTGCACATACGTGCACCATCGTGATTTCTACTCGTCACCTCGAGTAACGTGCATGAATTTTGCATTAACTCGTGCATACTTTATTTAGCGGAGTTGAGGCGTCTTAGCATATCTCGTGACAACGCACGGCGACGCTAGCTTCGACATCCCCCCGGCTTGTAGACTGCAAATAACGTCAATAGGAGTGAGTACACACAAGCATCGCCTTACCAGGAACTCTGCAAAGGGGAAGATCTTAAAACAGGAAATGCAACTGACCCATCTAGGCCATCTAACTTTAAAATGCACTGGTGGTATTCAACCTGCAGCAATGCACGTTGCAAATTGTGCAGCAGTGATTGCATATCAGTAGTTTTGCATAGATCGCTTTCGTGTTCTTACCTCCCTTTGGCTGAGACATTTCCCCTTTGCTTTGATGGGGGGGAGGGGAAGCACAAAAGACTTTGCCTTCTTTCTCACTCCCTCCCTCCATCGCCCTCGCAGTGGAGCTTCAGTGGCTTGCTTTGCAACAAAGATGCAAAATACAAGCCTCGATCTTCATGCACTTGGGGCCTTTTTGCGTCCGGATCGTGTGTATCCTTGTAAAGAGCGATATTACAATTGCACACTTTGCAAAACCGTCGGGGAAGTGATAATTTTGCAATTGCACTGCAAAGAATTCTCCGCAGCACTTACATGATGGGCCAAGGCTGGCAGCTCGAAAGCTCCTAACTTGGATCAGCGTGAGCCCCTGCGAGAGAACGTTCTTCCTGCTTGGAGCGCGGGGGATCATGGGAACTGAAGTCCGGAGACCTCCTTAACGACACAGACCGCGAGCCCGCTTCATTTCCCGGTCTTCGTAATGACACGCGGGAGGTGTGTACAGCATTGACAAGTCTTTGTTTTCCATACAAATTAATAAGCGTCATCGTTTGTTTGTTTGTTTGTTTTTTTGAAAAATTGGTTTGATAAAATCATCGGGACTGAAAATGGAGACAACCTCACAATAAAGACGTCCTCAACTCTTTTAGTAAAAATCTTTATTGTCAAACAGCAATGCTAAATCCAACAACATTAAATATGGCCATTGCGTTTCATCACAACAAACTAACAGGAGGGTAACACGAGAACTACTCGGGCCTATTACAGTTGCATGGTAAGTATACTACATTTGAAGATGATGACTAATCACTAACTATGACGGCGAGCCTGCTGCTGGAGCACCTGAACTTGTTCATCAGGAGTAGTGTGGCCCTGTAACTGCAAATGATGTATAATAGCACCAATATAAATATATTTCAAAGCATACAGAGGTGTTGTCGGAGCATCACCTCAAGGTTTAGAGACACGGTGATCTTGTTATTTTATTCAGAATATTGTACAAAGCATTAGCACAGTATCGTGTAACTCGTGATATCCAGGTATTACATCCTAAAACCAGTCATACTCAAGGGGCTCCTTGAAAACAGAAGTTGTGTGAGATAAGACAGACAAATCCAAGAGGATTTCAAAACCATGTCCCCATAATGCGATATGAGTGAGACGTTGCTTCGAGAGGGCAGTTTGTGGACGGTGAGGTAAAGGTGGCTATGTCACTCTGTGAACAGAGTTGAGGGAGCAGGTCTAGTTCTTGGCGGTTATGAGGGTTTGGTACAGGGGCTTGACCACAATATGGAGGTAGAGGGAGTTGTCGATAAGATAATCAGATGTCCGGTGGTACAGGTTGGCCTCGGCTAGGAAATCCCCATTCTCTTCCGTGCTCTGGTGGAAGTTGTAGACATGTCTCACCACCACTTTGCCCTGCTTCTGTGCCATCACGATAACCGTCTTCTGGAAGTTCACCCCGGCGAAGTCAGCGCTGGAGGTGGCGGGCGTGATGATAATGCGCGGCCGCCCTCCCTCCACACGTGTGGGCTGCATGGCGCCCGTTTCGGTGTACATGGATCTCATGCTGAGGGGCAGCCAGCGCGGGGAGAACAGGGCATTCCAGGTCACCCGCTTGGTGGCATCGTGCCCACTGGGCCCCAGCTGGGTCTGAAAGCTGGTGCTACGGTCATCACGGGTAGGGTTGTTGATGACCCAGGCGGACCCCCAGACCGGAGACAGGTAGTTCCTGGGTATGAAGAGGCTGCAGTTCACATCAAAGTATTTGGCCATGTGCAGTGGCGAGGCAGAGTGGAACTGGTAGGACATGTAGAGCAGATCCCGCACAGACTCTTGGTAGTGGGCCAGGATGGGGGACTGCGTCTGCAGGCGGAAGAGCTCCTGGGGGGGCATCATGGCATAGCGCACAGCCCTCAGGGCGTTCTCGGCAATCAGACTGTCCGGCTCGTTCTGGATGATCCAGGCCTCCAGAGCTGCGAAGAGCTCCATCTCGCTCTGGAGGATGAGGTCGGAGCGCTGGAGTAGGGACATGAGCAGCTGGCTGCTCATGGTCGCCCACTCGCCGCTCAGCAGCACAGAGGACAGATTCCAAGCCAGGTACTGAAGGCAGCTGTCCCTCAAGGTGATGTCTCCGGCCTGCAGGGCGTACTCGTACCAGCCCACCACATGACCCGAGGGTGAGTCCCGGGCCAGATTCTGGGTCATGAACTGAGTGATCCCCTGCTGAAGCTCCAGCACATGGTACTTGGTAGCCAGCTTATGCAAAGGGGTGGCCTGTTCCAGACGGAGGGAAATTTCCCCACAATACAGATACCTGCGAAGAGAGGGCGGGTTATGAGGACTTAAATGTAGGAAGGATGACAACAAAAGAGTTGAGCAAAACCAGCTGTAATTTGTGAAGGTCAGCTGGTTGTTACAGTGGTGTCTGTGGAATGTAGCTACTGTGCAAATATTGATATGTTGATATATAATAGAGAGAGAGAGAGAGAGAGAGAGAGAGAGAGAGAGAGAGAGAGAGAGAGAGAGAGAGAGAGAGAGAGAGAGAGAGAGAGAGAGAGAGAGAGAGAGAGAGAGATAGATGCATTCTACCTTCTCTCCTATAAAATGATAAAGTATCATCAGGCTATGACTACTGAACGGACAACTCAAGCGGTATTACACCAATTATGTTGTTATACATCTATCCCAGATACGTACATTTGAATCAAACTAAGTAGTACGACACCGATAACGACTCTGTCTCTGAGGGAATGCTGGCATTTTATTGGGTAATTCCAAACGGAAACTCAGCTACTACTACTACTTACAGTATAGCAGCAGCATCCTGTACTACATACGAGAGTCAAGAACCATATTTGCTGGCAAGGTCAACACTAGTGTCGCAGATGTTGATCGATATGTTCCCTAATTAGCAGTTAAAAGGGTTTTGTAGTTTATTATCTCCCTACGCGAGGTATCTGTTTTCTCTGATGCGACACTACACACCACCAGAGAGCACACCAGCAGTTGATTGATTGGTTATTTTCTCCGTTGTCTATTGGAGACCCTTCACATGTAGGCTGCAGTCGCCCTTTCATTCCAGCAGAGGGCAGGCTAACTTAATGAACCCTCAGGAAGCCGAGGTTTGAAATTAATCCTCAGAAAGGCGCCCCTCTGAGTATCTCCAGAGAGGATTGGCGTCTTCATCAGCGTTGACCCTCTCACCTGATGAACTTGTCAAAGACGGCGGCAGAGTCAGGGCTCTCTCTGAGGAGCAGCGTGCTACCGTTGCGGCTGGGCAGCAGCTCCTCAAAGACAGGGCTCTGCAGGGAGAGGACAAGCGAGTGGGCCTGGATCACCTTCACCTCGTCCAGGCTGGGCGTCTCCACCCTCAGGACCACGTCGCTGCTGTTGCCCTGAACCAGAAGGGTCTCCAGACGCCGCAACAGGGTCGACGAATGGCTGATTGTGTCCCCTCCACCACCTTCATCTTGGGATCCATCGCTTTTCAGCATTCCTAGTTGTTGTGTGTGAGAGGGATTAGGGTGTATGCAGTATCGATTGCCAGGGATTGGGGGCGTGGGGGGGGGGGTTAGCAGATGCAAGTGTGAGAAATTGAAAGGTCCAAGTGGATGGGAGTGGTGGGGAAGAAAGAGGGAGGGGGGGGGAGACACAGCGGGTAGAGGAGGCGGTGAAGAAATGTCAGAAGAAAAGGGATGAGAAAAGGAAGTGGGGCTCGCGTATAACTGTCAGATAAAAGACAGTGAGCCGGTATCATTCAAATCCATGGCATCGATCTGTGCAGCTGCACCGGCTGTCTGGCTGATGAGGAATTGTGGGTCACATTTAATTAAAGCCTCGCCTCATCTGTGACTGACACGGGCTGTCGAGACATTCCCCTTTTAGAGTGTGCACACTGTCAGAATGTGAACTTTGATTCATGATACAGCAGCATGGTTCCTCTTTCTGACTCTAGATAGATACGCTCCGTTTGTGACACTTCCTTTCCCTCGAAAAAAAAAAGAGGAACAGGATGGAAACTGCTAACATCCGCAGTGATTTTCAATATTATATGAAGACATCGAGTGCAGATGTGACAGATTTCAAGGGAAATTTAGGATCTTTAGAATTGCTAGTATTATTATAAACCCATAAACAACATCAAAGTACCTGCTTGGGTTTGGAGGGGAATTTAAAGCTCAATAAGCAGGAGCATAAAATCTCTAAGATGCAGCCATTTGCAGCAGAATGCTTTCTTTAATGGTCTTCAACATATCTAATATTCAAAAAGCAGAAGATCATTAGTATACCGCCAGAGACAATTTCCTCTCACCTATTACCAACAATCATCAGACCAGTACAGTCATGATCATTTAAGTCTTTATAGCTCTATAACCTCAAGATAAATCTGTTCTCACAAAAACGTGACTACATTAGAAAGACGGATACAGCAAAACAACTCATTTCCATAACACCCTTGTAGATATTAAGCAGAACTTCCAGCTGGAACAGTCTTGTCATTGACTTTGACTTACCTGTTGCGACGGTCCCACTGTGAAGACAGAGAGCCCATAACAGAAACCCTACATGGACCTGGGCAAGGACCATGTCTCGATTCATCACGCTCATTATCCCTCCTGTCTTTACCCAGAGTATAAGCACTACCTAAGTACCCCGCTATCTCTCTCTCTCTCTCTCTAACTCAGCTCTCCCTCTCTCATCCCCTACTCTGTCCCCAGTGATGGATGGGGTTGGGATGTGTGCCACCGTCTCCGTCTGCCCTGTTTGGTGGGAATATGGGGTCTGTATCTGAATGTGGGACACGGGTTCTTCTAAGCACGTTCGTCCGACACAGAACCCCATTGATTGGTGGGTGGAATCTGGCTGAGGTTATTTCCATGACGACCGCTTTGATTCCCGGTCTCCTATGCGTCGGCATCACTGCTGTTTGCATGGCAATGATCTGGGGCATAGGGCGCAGGGGACCTCAGCCAGATGTGATTATCTGGAATGGGAGGGAATGAGAACTATGCCAGTATCAACTAGTATAGCCAGAGGTGTGGATGAGGCCTAACCTCAAGTTCAAGAAAGCCTTAGTGGAGTGTAGGCTCTCGTGATTTGGTATTTTTGTCATTGGGATATGTACCAACGTTGAGATATGTACCAACGTTGAGATACGTACCAACGAAGAGTTAGACTCTTACAATCCAGCGGTCTGGACTTGGCCGTGAACATGGATGAAACATCAGCAGTTCTGTTCAAAAACAGATGAAACACAACACCTATCGCATACAGAGTCGGGCCCTTGGTCGAATGTGCTGATTGTGAATTGATTGTTAGGCTGCGTGTTTGTTTGTATGGTATGTGTGTCAGTCTGCGCAGCTAGTTCAGTTCATGTGCGTGACACAGCATGAGCAATTTATCCCCCGCTCGGGGCTATGGTGCGCCTCATCACAGGGAGGGAGTGAGTTGATCAATATTTTAATTCTGTCGTGGTGTTTTTGACTAAAAAGGTGCAACTTTTGGAGGGGGGAAAAAAAGAAAAAGATGTGAGGTCACAAACCCAAACGCCGTTTTGTGTTTTGGGACTCCGTACGATTCCCGGCGGTTTTGCGAAGATGAAGTTTTGGCCGTCGACGTTGGCGAACTTTTATGGCGTGTCGAGTCGATGGCGAACCTGGCCTTCCTGCGGGCCGTGTCAGGATGTAGATCCCACGTGACTGTGTAAAAATCAATGGTGATTGCAGAGGGGATGCGGTTTTATGCCCGCTTGACTCTGGAGAAGAGGCCACTGTGTCAACCCAATGACCCATTCTGCTGTATAGTAGCCCACATTATTCCTCCTCTGCATTCAACCCCTCCCAACACACTGGAAGCAGTGGGCAGCCGTGCAGCGCCCGGGGACCAACTCCAGTTCTTCTTTCCATTGCCTTGCTCAGGGGCACAGACAGGAGTATTAACCCTAACATGCGTGTTGTTTTGATGGTGGGAGAGACCGGAGCACCCGGAGAAAACCCCACTGCAGACACGGGGAGAACATGCACACTCCACACAGAAAGGACCTGTGACGGCGGCCTGGGGTTCAAACCCAGGACCTTCTTGCTGTGAGATGACCAGTGTGTTACCGGTTAGAGTCCCTTCATCAACTGGCGAAATCCAGGTGAGGATTTCCTATTCCAGCAGCAGCCCATAATACTTTTGCAGGGCTGGAGGCGAGAGTTTAAACAGATCTCACACATGGACACACACACACACACACACACACACACACACACCATTCAACATGTCAGTGTTTTTCCAGGCCTCTCTCTCCTGCTGAAACACGCACAGACATCTTGTCGTGCAGATGAGCCCATCCTGATCACCCCACATCTTTAATATCCGCCCTGCAACAATCATTACACGCCACTGTAAGCCGTAAGTCCATGATCTGCGAGTGTGAGAGACAAGAGCCAAACCTTCGCTGATTTGTTGCTCAAGTAGGCTGACTTCCGTAGTTATCGTTATCAACAGTAGTATTAACGTCGCATATCCACTGGAGGGCAGACTGGCTTTGCCCTGTCTTATCAGTAGCCAGCGTGTAATTGTGGAAAAGTATGAGATGTAAGTCATCACCCTGAACCGTGCCCCCCCCCCCCCCCCGTTATGGAAACAAGCGGATGATAATTATGTTCATCTGTGATCTTCTGTCTGATAAGGCCTCGACCGCTGGTAGCCTGAGGATGTCCTTTTGTTCTGGTTACATCTTGCTGTACTTCCCTTTGAATCTCTACTGATTATTCATCCATCCATCCATCCATCCATCCATCCATCCATCCACCCATCCATTGTCTATACTCGCTTAATCCAATTCAGGGTCACAGAGCAGTCCGTTTCAATGGATTAGAAAATCAAATCAATAATATGACCTGGCAAAGCTGCAGCAAAGCCATTAAATTCGCCTAATGGCAAACAAATTAACAAAGTTTTTGAGCCATCACTTGCATGCCTTACAAAAATAGTCAAACTCAAGGTCATAACTGAATGAATGATGAGTTATCAGCAGAGTCGTGTATCAGTCTGATCCAGAGCCGGTCCTGAACTCCCCGGGGCCCGAAGCAAAATTCTGCTAAGGGCCCCCCACCCCCACCCCTATCTGACCCATGAGCCATGTAAAGCATTTGCCATTGCCACACAGTGACAGCCGACACCCCAGTGCTCCCACTACAATCCTCCCTCCTTTAAAACGGGTTACCTCCTCGGTCGGTTTAAGAACAAGTAGACCTATACAGAACAAAATGGGGTTTAAGCAAACAATATTTATTGAATAGAATATTTCCTATAGTATCTTAAGGTAAGTGAATGTAAACATTGACATTAGCATAAATAAGAAATTGTAGCACATATGAAATGTAGAACATAATAAAATGTAACACTGAGCTTTGGCTCTGCTGCCTGGGAATTAGTCCAGTTTCTTTTCTTTTTTTCTTTTTTTTTAGGATCCCCCCCCCCTTTTTTTTCTCCCCAATTGTACCCGGCCAATTACCCCACTTTCCCAAGCCGTCCCGGTCTCTGGTCCACCCCCTCTGCCGATCCGGGGAGGGCTGCAGACTACCACATGCCTCCTCCCATACATGTGGAGTTGCCAGCTGCTTCTTTTCACCTGACAGTGAGGAATTTCACCAGGGGGACGTAGCGCGTGGGAGGACCACGCTATTCCCCCCAGTTCCCCCTCCCTCTGAACAAGCGCCCTGACCGACCAGAGGAGACGCTAGTGCAGCGACCAGGACACATACCCACATCTGGCTTCCCACCCGCAGACACAGCCAATTGTGTCTGTAGGGACGCCCGACCAAGCCCGAGGTAACACGGGGGTTCGAACCGGCGATCCCCGTGTTGGTAGGCAACGGAATAGACCGCCACACCACCCAGACACCCCGCGGCCATGTATCTTGAAATAGTAATATAAAACCTATGCAGCTGTGTGATTACCTTTGGCTATACCATGTAACATAAGCCTACAGGCTATGGCTGCAGCTACCATATGTCTTACGATAAGCCAGACCAAGAGAAGCACTGCAAGCTAGCACATCAACTTAATGTCACTGCTATTTGCTAGCCTCAAACTTGGAGAGGACAGAACACACGTTTACCTGGTTGCTGTTCCCGCAATTCACTCTCATGGTTATTCCCCCCCCCCCTTTCTTGATTCATGACCAGAAGGATAGTTCCTCTTCCTCCTCTCGCTAGAGTTGTAAAGACTGACACGAGGGGGTGGCGGGGCCTTTGTGTAATTTTCAGGGCCCTACGCAACTCGCATAGTGAGCCTATAGGGCCGCCCAGCTCCGGTCTGATCTGTGGTAGCTAACTTGGGTTAACCGATGGTAGCGCTCCAGCCTTTAACAGAGAAACGCTCCACGGCAGTGAACAAGGCTTTCCGTGCATGAGAAATTTGGCAAATCTAGCTGCAATGTGACATACCCGCCAATGCAAGATAAAAAAAACCAACAGCGGAGGCCGTTATGAGAGGCCATTATGAGAGTCTTAATGCTTGAAAGCTTCTCTGAGTGACAGCTGGGAAACAGGAAGTTATGGAAGACAGCCAGGATGAGGTGACCTGTGACAACCGCTTTCCCTCAGCACCAGTTAAACTCAGCGCAACAGCTCCGCTATCTCGCTTTCTCTCCCTTTTTCTGGTTCTCTTGTCCTCCCACACACACACACACACACACACACACACACATACTCCCTCACTCCCCTCCCACAAGACGCACACTCCCTCACTCCCCTCCCTCTCTCTCCCCAGAGGGAGATTTATTTGTCAGTGGATTGTGAAAGTTGCTCGGAAGACAGACGCTGATGTGATGGGGACTGTTATAACGCCGCCCTGCCGACACTGCAGCCATGAAACCGCCTCCTTAAGCCGTTCCTCTTCTTTAAATGTGGCAATTCTATCTGAGCGTGACCCCTTGAGTTGACGTCTAACTTATATATGTTGGCCCTGCAGTGCAGCTGTCGTTCCAGGCAGTGACCCCGCCTTACATCAGCGTGCTGGACCCCTTCGCTAAAAGAATATTAGTCAGCACCGTGGGTGATGGATGAATGGAGCTTGTGTTTAGAAGTCAGTAAATTTGGGAGGGTGTAACGATGCCAAGAGGTAACAAACAGAAGGGATAAAGCACATGAGAGCGGAAGGCGCGTCTGTGTGTACACACACACACACACACAAACACACACCATCATCATCATCATTATCATCATCAACAGTCATTCGGGGTTGACTATGACCGTCCTCCCTCTGGGTCCCTCTGGGTCCCTCTGGGTCCCTCTGGGTCCTCAGGTGGGTGTAGAGGCTGGTCCCGGAGTTGTGTAATGGCAGGACACCTGCGCGTGACAGCTTTTTACGTGGAGTGGCTGATGCGCCTGCAGCCACCACACGGTCCTTGACGGGGGTGGCCAAGAGTCCAATGGCATGGAGAACCAAGACGATTGGGGGCCACTGCCTTTTGCAGGCTTCATCCACCTTCACCCACCTGAAGACATCTTCCACCAGTCCTGCCGTTCAGGTCTTTGTTAGATCGCGCTTTGTCTGGAAACCCCCCCCCCCTTTGACGTATAGCTCTTGGGTTGGGAGCATTGGTACATGCAGGCTTCTCCACCACAGCAAGGTGGCAATCCAGGAGAAGACACACACACACACACACACACACACACACACACACACACACACACACACACACACACACCAGCACATAATGGCCAGCCTGTTCACCATTGACTTGAAATTACAAATGACCCCCAACAGGCCACACACCACAGTGGCGGGTGCCTATCGGTGCAAACAAGTCTAAATTCAGGCATAACAAGCTGAACTTACCTCCATGTTCATGTACCTTAACTCACCTGGGGTTCAATTCTTGGATAATACAAAAAAAAGGACAAAATGTGGGCAGCATTTGATACAGGACAGGAGCAGAGGTTTAGTTTAGTTTATTTATCAGGATCCCCTTTAGCTGTGCCCTAAAGCACCGCTAGTCTCACTGGGGTCCACATGAAAACAACACATTTAATACATACAGTTAAAACAAGACAGAGAAAAACAAAAACAAAACAAACAAAAATAGCAAAAACCTACATTTGTACTTTGAGCTCCTCTACACATTAAACTTTACAGTACACATAAGTCATCATCCAACAGCAAAGAGACATACATAAATCATTCCAATGTACACACTGTTGAAACCATCCAGGCTGTACAGTTCAGTTTGAATCACACCTTGCCCTGTCCTGTATGTGTGTATGTGTGTGTGTGTGTGTGTGTACATATGACCATGTATTTTGCATCCTACAGATATAACATTCCAAGGTGTTTCTTTATTTGCTGTTTAAATAGTGATTTCTGTGTGAGCTTAGTCATTGGCGGCGGTAAGGAATTCCATGTTTTCATTGATCTGTATTCTACCGGACGCTTCAGAAAATTAGTGTTTGGCTTGGGAAGTGAAAACCGGCCTTCTGTTGCCTGTCTAGTGGCATATGTAAATGATTCTGAATTGTGTTTTAACTGATTGTACTGCTATAATGGAGTTTTGTATTGTAAAACTTTCCATATTGAAGATAGAAGTGCAGCATTCATTCTGTCCTCCACTTTTAACCACTGTAGACAGAAGTGAATGCTTTTGATGTTCGTATTGTATGGACATTGGAGAGCAAGGCGTGTCGCCTTGTTCTGTACCAACTGGAGTTTGCTTAAATCTTTTTTCATGGCATTCGCCCATATTATTTGCCAATAGTCAAGCTGTGAGAGAACAATAGTGTTTATTACCATTTTAGTCAATTCTGGTGTAAGGTATTTTCTGCATCGCCTTACCACTGCCAATGCCTTACCCATTCTGTTTACAACAATGTCAGTGTGTTTTGACCAGGACAGCTTATTGTCAAGAATGATGCCCAGGAGCTTAGTTTCCTTTACTTGTTGGATTGGTGTTTTATTTATGAAGAGTTTTAGCACTGGCTCTTTCCTAAGAGAATGATTGGAACCAAATATAATGCTTTTCGTTTTAGTTGCGTTAAGTATCACTTTGTTTTCAAAGACCCATTTCCAGATTATATCTAGCTCCCTATTCAAGATGACATTTAACTCAGCAGGTGTTGTTGCTGATGCATACACTGTAGTGTCATCTGCATACATCGTTAATTTAGCATCTTTTAGTACGAGGGGTAAATCATTTGTAAAAATGGAGTACATAAGTGGACCTAGGCAGCTTCCTTGAGGAATTCCACACGCTATAGATACACTATCTGAATAATCTCCATTAAAGAAGACTCTCTGTGATCTACGCGTCAAATAACTTTCCATCCAGGCCATTGCAGATGGTCTAAAACCACAAGACTCCAGCTTTTCAAGAAGGAGCTTGTGGTCAATTACATCAAATGCTGCTGTAAAAATCTAATAGGACTGCACCACAGATCATTTTGCTGTCCAAATCTTTGCACTAGTCAGTTGTCATTTGGGCTAGAGCTGTACATGTAGAATGTCCCTTTCTATAGGCATGCTGGAAATCTGTTATCAGATTATTTGCTGAGAAGTATTCTTGTATTTGATCAAAAATTGCCTTATCAAAGATCTTACTTATAGCTGATAGCAAGCATATGGGGCGGCTGTTATGGCCACTAAATGATGTTTTCTTATCTTTGGGCAGTGGTATGACTTTTGCTTCCTTCCAAGCTTGTGGAAAGATAGATTGTTTCAAGCTGGTATTCATTATGTGACAGATAGGGTGTGCAATGTAATTAACAGCTATTCGAATCAGTTTATCATCTATATTATCAATTCCTGGTTGTTTGTCATTACATGTTAACTTAATTATTTTTTCAGCCGTTTCTGTATTTAGTTCATTAAACTCAAAATGACATGGTTTATCTCTCATATTTTTTTATGTTATAAATGGATAAATTATTATCTGTCTATTATTACCTGAGGTGTCAAACTGTGTGTGCAATTATAAAATATGCATTGACTGACCTTAAAAAAGAAGTTCTTCACATAAATGCGTCCACAACCAAGAAGCGGTGAACAGATAATGGGACAAGATGCTGCCAATATACTCTAGTTAAGGTGACCCCGTTAGGTTTTGTTTTGGACCAGATTTTAGAGAAATAAAAGCTAGAAGAAGACTTTAGGTGATATTTAGGTTATTGGAGGCTATCATGTAAGCCTATATAAACTGTATGTTCCGTTTTGTTACACAAGCGATGGAGAAACAGAGAATTCAACAAAGAAGGTGGATTCTTCGGTCAGATCAATGACAGTGAAGAGACAGTGATAAAAGGCAGTCAGGAGAGGGTTTTCCCAAGCCTTTCGGGAGGGTTTCCCCTGTACTGTTTTTGGTTTTCTGAGGTGGAGCGCACCATCTCTCCCATAGACCGCAAAAGGCCAGTGAGGGCGGAGGGCAGTACTTATGGGACTGAGACCGAGCGACTGTGGTGAGGCATATCAGCCAAAGCATTAGTACCATAAAGCAGAAAAATAAGCGTCTCTGCCCTCTCACATCAAGCTTGATCTCTTAATCCCCTCTACAGCCCCCCCCATCACCCCTGCTGCCCCAGCCAAGAGGGTGTGATTGATAGCGGAGCTACGGCTCTGCACGACTGTTGACGCCAGGGTTCATTATTTGCTCGGGTGCACAGTTGGTGCAGAGTAAGGTCTTGGGTACAGTGGTGTGTGTCAGATAAAGCCATAAACACGTATATTGATCATGACCTCAGTCTAGCAACCCCACTTCCACTCCCCCCCCCCCATTTTTATCTGCGGGCCTACATGTCATCACTGGGCAGCCATATTGGGTCAAAACTAGCTCAGCTAGACCTCGTGTAATTGTTGCCAATAGACTGGACAGAAATGATGCATGAATTAGCTTTTGTAATCCACCCAGTGAGTTCAGACCTTTTCTTTTCTTTTCTTTTTTCTTTTGCTGTTTGGTTTGGAGTCTTTTTATCATCAGCAATTTGCGATCATGAGAGGTGCTTTTTCAAACAATTAAGTTACATTAGGGCCGCATTTATCTTACACGTACCACATCACATAGCCCGCGTGTTCACCGATTTTGCCGATTTGCTCGCTGGTAATTGGGTTAGTCTCAACTGCTGTTAAGAATACGCGCACGCAATTAGGTAGGCGCCGCTGTGCTTCTTAACTGCTCGGGGCCTCAGCCCTACACATGGTCAGCCAGGGCGGACCCAGCTGTCTTTGGCCAGGCGAGGGTTCATTTAGAGTCTGGTCACAGCCCCTTACGAACCCTCCGGGACTTTGTGAAACCTGATGCAGACTACACGTGTCCCGTCTGCACAGGTAACCCCACCAGAACCATTCAACGGTTCAATGTAATGTTTGATATAGTTTCAAACTCTTTTTTTAAAAAAAAACATTTCTGGCTCTTACTTCCAGTACCACTCATTTTCTATCATATTTCTCTAAGGCCACTTCTGCGCTCTTGTTCACCTGTTTCCATGCAGCGAATCAATCCCTCTCTCTCTCTCTCTCTTCCTCCCCACTCTTTTACTCCCTCCCACTCTCTTCCTCTCCCCCTCTCCTGCGATCCTTTCTCACTCCCCTCCATCTCATCTCTCTCCCTCTTGCTCCACTCACTCTCCCACTGGACGCTGTAATGTACAGGCTGCCGGGAGCCCCTCTTCATCCTCTTCCTCCTCCTCTTCCTCCTCCTCCTCCTCCACGGCTCTGCAGTGGGTTGTGAGCGTGGCCGGCAGCAATGTTGGGGACTCTTCGGGCACCGCTGGCGAGGGATACAACAGAGGACCGTCTTTAACAGGGATGGGGAGGTGCTGCCAAGGCTGCATGTGAAGGTAAGACACCTCCACCTGCACGGATGGCATAGACGCCAACACCGGGACAGACCATAGAAGGAAATACAAAGCAAACCCAAGTAGGCTCCAATCGCATGTTTATGGACTAGCTGTGATGTTGTAAAAACATAATGGATGGTTGCTGTTACTTGTGTAATCAGCGCTGTTATACATCATTGACTTCAGATGTTTGCTGCTGTAGATGCAGGCTTATAAAGAGTTATTTAGGGAAACAAGCGGGAGGGGGTGTCTGGATTGGATCACATCGAATTGTTTCGTAATGAACATACAGTAGGCCAATTTTTTTCCCTTTTTTTTTTTCTCCCAGCTGCAATTTTTTCCCCCTTGTCATTATTAGAACATGTTTGAAGTGTTTGCTTGTTAATTCACCCCCTATGATTTCTACAGGCTGCCTTTTTGTGAAACATTTGTCATAATATTGGGCTGTACTTTTTTGATGCCAAGACGCACTGCTGGACTACATCTCCCTGACAAGATCGGCCACAGGTCAGGGTCTTGGACTTGTGAGGCTTCGACCACAGCGTGGTTTATGAATCGCATAGTTTTTTAATATGGGATGAGTGTAAATCCCAGACCTTTTCAGTGACGGGTTAATCCAGAGAATGACTGTTCGTGATTGTGTCCCAGCATCCAGACCAGCTCCAGTCGTCTACGTGAAGCATGAACTCGCCCTCGCTTTCCTCTCAAGATGGTTAAATGCAGTCTCTTCAGCGCTGATGTGAAACGGTGATACCGTTTAGCGTGTGGTTATGCTGGCCAGCACACTTCAGACCTCCCCTATCTCCCTGCACTGTTGTTTCAGGTGCACTGCCCCTTGATGAATAATTAAGAGCCCCCATTGAAACGCAGTGACAAAAGACTGAGTTCAGTTGAGCTCCATGGGTACTAAACTCCCCCCTCCACCCCTTACCCCCCTGCCGCGCTCCTTTCCTGGCTCCCAGTTGGATCTCAACCCCAGGAAGACCTTACAGAATAGATCCTTAAATAGGAACATGTACAGTAATGGCCTCTGATCCCGAGGCTAAAGTCTGCTAGATATGCCGCTGTTCTTTGAGTGTTTCATTCCCTTTGTTTTTTTTTTTTTGGAGGGAAACTTTATCAGAGGACAGCGTCTGATGTCTGAGTGAACAGAGCTGTTATGTCGTCAGTTTGGTACCGTACATTTCCCCTGCAGAAGAAGACCTCAAACTGTCTTTGCAGTCATAAGGGAGGACACCGGCATTTCATCAAACGCCTGTTAATGAAGACAAGTAGCAGCGTGAATGTGCTGCGTCTCTCGGGGAGGAAGACTCGATGATGGGTGCAAACAGGAAACGGTCAGAGTAAGAGGTGTGACGAATAGCGAATATACGCATCTCCAGACCCCCCCCCCCCCCCTGAAATTTCCTGTGTCAAGATTGAGATTAGAAAGGACCTTGGGGTGGTGTAAGAGAGACGGCTGCGGAGTTATTGATCGCTCTGTTATCACCACCGTCCTTTGCGATATTTTGCGAGCGACCCCGCAGCCTATCGTCTTTCTGACAGAGTCCATGGATGTGGGGAAATGGATTGGGTGTCACAGCACAAAAGAGATGTCAGCTACTTTGTCCTCACCCTCGGTCCGTCTTTTCCTCTTTGGTGCTGCAGTGCCGCACAACAATTTGAGTTTTGGATCATTTTGTTCTGTCACTTTTCCCCCAGCCACTTAATCTAGATATCAATGTAGTGAAAGGAAACCAAGCTGTATTGTGTTTACTACCGTTCATATTTGCAGAAATGCGTACTTTGTTAAAAGATGTAACAGTATTTCAATTTCAGTATCAAATTAGTGTGACTTGTACAAGGAATTACATCACTGATTAGTAGGCCTACACTTTTTTGTGGGTTTAGAGGGCAGTAAATAAACAGCAATTTCAACTGTTTTGGATTCACATAAAGAAAACAGTATTTTGTTGCTCTTAGTATGGGGACAAATGTGTACTTCCACTCCCCCCCCCCCCCATGGGTGCTGGCTTTCTTTTAATACCAGTACATCCATTCCCAGCGAGCGGCATACTTCTGCATAATAAGGCTTGAAAGGTGATGAGTTAATCTAACCTAGTTAAACGCTAATCCGATAAACCGGGCGACCGCTTTTGTCCGAGTGAAACTGATTTCGCAGTGGGGAACTGTGGTCAAACGGCGCTAGCAACAGCTCCGTGTGTGTTTATCTGCTGTTTTTACGAGGCCGTGTTTAATTTATGGCCCGGCCTCTGACTTTGTGCCAAGACCGTAAGAGGACCTAGTATATTAAAGGCTCCTCGTTACAACACAGCGGCGGGGCTGAATAGAAAGGAATCAGCTGTAAAAGAGATGCCTTTCTAGAAAGAGTGATGTCCTGCCAGACAGTCTGAACATTGTGTGTTTCTGACAATCCAAACATGCATGAGTAGTCCGACTGACTCTGTTAAAATGAATTTTCTTGCCGGGACAAATTAAGTGGTAGATTTGTGAGCAATGTTTTACCAAAATCTGCCATATTAGGGGCTAACTTCTGAAAATACCCTTTCCCCCCCCAGTTTCTGCTTAAATCTAATGCAGCATACTGTCTATTCGCTAACGGCAAACAGCTATATAATGAAACACATCATCAGTACTGAGGACGGGTATTCAATCCCCGTTTCTCTGTGCTATTAACTCTGCAGGGGTCCCTTTGCTGTGCTAAGCAGAAAGGCGGCTCACATCTTATTTTATGACCACATTGTGCGTGTAAAGGCTGTGTGGTAAATTAATTGTCTTTAAATTGGCTGAAATTTAATTTGATCAGCCCCGGTCATTTCTGAAAATTACTGGATAAGCCCACGAGATCGACACACCAGGAGACTACGAGGCACCATAGAGAAAACAAAACGAGAAAAAAAAATTACACCGATGTGGATTGAACACAAATGGTTTGTCTGAAAGGATGAGCGATAACACAGACAAACACACCCTGCATGGATGAGCGAAGCAAATGGAGGTGAATAAGCAGCGGGAGGGGGGGGGCGGGGAGGGTCATAGAAAAACAGGATGCACAGCATCCAGGTGAAAAGGGGAGACGGGGACAGAGAGGGGGGCCGGTGATGACTTGAAGGTGGGGGCAGCCACAGACGGGGTCACCTCTGCGGGTCCATCTGTTGTTGTCGACTGCCAGCTATAATTGACTGGGTCCAAACTGCGTGGCACCACTTACCTCCGTCCACGCCGCGTCTCGCTGAAAA
The DNA here is from genome assembly GCF_029633865.1 of Lampris incognitus. Classification (NCBI taxonomy): domain Eukaryota; kingdom Metazoa; phylum Chordata; class Actinopteri; order Lampriformes; family Lampridae; genus Lampris; species Lampris incognitus. Next base: position 30,316,591 of record NC_079227.1, on the reverse strand, counting down.
ACAAGCCTCCTACCGAAGCACCACTTAACTTACACCGCTCCTAGCAAACGCACGGGACGCAGTAACCAGGCCCTGAACCTGCCCTCCTCCTGTGAATAATGATGTATTGAATGTCATAGGAATCCCATTCACCATTGAGGAGGGCAAGGTTGGAGTGAGAGCACTCTGAAAGCGGAAATTCAGATGGTTTTGCCTGCACTTGTTCAAGTTGTTAAGAAAAAGACAAGGACTCATCATGCTGACTTCTGTGTCTGTACCCGTGTGTTGTTTTGTAGAGGAAGCAGCGGCGCCATGTTTGACTGGCTCAATGTGACGGTGGCCGGCCACCAAGAGCAGGGCCTGAAACCCGAGGAGCCGCAGAGGTCTAAATGCGTCCTGGGCTTCATCCCTGTGATTTACTACAGCGCTCTCCTCTGTGTGGGAGTACCAGGTAAACACACACACGTACAGAAATAAGACGTGGTAAATCTTCCCTGGCGTGACGACGTGAGAACATAAGGATGTGAGCTCGGAGGGATGCTGACGGATATCCCACCCAACCGGCCCGACTCTTGCCCCTTTTCCACCAACAGGGTACGGGTTCGGTGCCGGTTCGCAAACCCTTTTTTTGAACGGTTCAGAGCATTTCCACCAAAAAATAAATTGGTTCCGAACCCGAAAAGTTACTTCCGAACCGTGACGACGTCAGTGGGCGCGTGACATTCCAGAGGAAGAGGGGAGGAGAAAATGGCGAAATCGGCAGATAACGAGGGTGCCAGGGGCGGAGCGTGGGTCTCAGCACAAAGGGGGCGGAGCTTCTCGATGAGCCCTTGTGATAGTCATTTTAACAAACGCTTACTCACTCCCCCTTCTGGCAGTGTGACGCAGTTATACCTCACAACCAATCACAGCTGGATCGCAGCTCCGACGCGTTCATGACTAGTCGTAAAAAAAGGCTATAGCCTTTACAGGGGCCGTTAATAGCTATGTATAGGGGCCCCGTACTGCACTGTATTTTTTATCATTAGCCGACTATACGAGTGTGTCACTGAATGCGAGACCCGGTGCGTTCACGGACGCTCGTAAACTCGACAACAGCGCTCCAAACCGCCCCCCCCCGACCTTGTGGGCCAGGGGCGACCCCACCTCCATGCCCCAGCTCTGGCTCCGCCACAGGAGGGTGCGCAGTGGTCTACCGAGGAAACCCAGTGTTTGGTTGTTATCTGGGCATCTCCCGAGTTTCAGGAAAAACTAGAGAGTAGCACAAGAAAGAGTTAGCTGTATGGCGAATTAGTAGAAGAGATGGCCAAGAATGGGTTCACTCAAACCAATGTAAACTACTAATAAGACACGTTAGCCCCTAGCTAACGGGCCCGACCCTTTAGCCGAGCGGTTAATGCTGTCGCCTTGTGGTGCAGTACACTCGTATCGAATCCCACACCGGGCAAAAAAAATAACCGGTTACACCAAGAACAAATAATCAACAAGTTAAAAAAAAAACTTGAGAAGGACTACCGAGACGATAAAAAAGAGTTGTCCAAAGGTGGAGCTGGACAATATGATGCCAAATTATTGCTAGCTAGTGGGTTTCGGTGGGACGTAGCTCATGTTTACATCCGGTGTGCAACGCACAAAGTCCCCCGTTGATGACGTATGTGGTGTATTGGATCGAGCACTCGGTGCTCGATTGTGTTGGACTGTCACCACTACTGAGTTCTGTAATACACTGGTCGAGCCTAGTAGTGTGTGATGTCTCCGTCAGTAAAGATCAGACTTGTGCCGCATCCTCGTCTCCGTGTACTTATATATAATAGTGATTAAGTTAGTAACCCACGAATAGTAACACTACAATAGTGTACATAAGAGAAGTCACAACAACGTACAACGTCTGCGCTAAAAAAACCGGTCGAAACGCAACACCGAGGTTCTCAGAATCCTGAGCGGAACCGGTGCCTGAACCAGAGCTACTCTGGTGGAAAAGGTTGCTTCTGTGAGTCACGCCTGTGGTGCGCTAAATCAGGCAGTTTGATGTCTCCATCGACATGTGTTTATAATGAAAGTGGTCGCACAGGATGGATCGAATCGATACGCGAGTGAATTACGGGTGTATTAGCGGCCCAGTGAGACAGCTCGGTGACACGTGGTGAGGTATTGTCAGCTCATTTCACAGGTCACCGCCTTCAATAACCCGATCGCTTCACGAACGCTTCTTTTTGTGCGTGTGTGCGCGTGTGTGTTTTGAGTATTTGCCCATCCGTCTTATCTGATCCTCAGTGTCCCCCGTACGTCCATTTGGAGTGCTTTACCTCCCTCTCTGGCAGTCATAGGACTCCAGGTCCTCTTCCATGCTGCACGTGTACCTCGGCTCACGGTTTAAGTCAGCATGATCTCACAGAAACGCGTGAAGTGACCGCGACCTCTCAACACCCGCATTACGTGGCGGCGGCACGTAGTGTGTTAATCAGGACCCTTTGTCGTGCCGGACACATGGAAGTCCCTGATTCAACAACGTCATGCAATGAGCGGTGTTTGATATTTTTTAGTTAACAACATTTTATTTATTGTTATTTGACTGAATTTATTATAGTGCCTTAGTTGCTATTTTTCGTTCTCTAAAAACACTGAATATTGTGATATAACTCATTTTGATGTAATGAGGTTAGGGTAGGGTAGGGTTAGCATGGGATAGGGTTAGCATGGGATAGGTTAGGGTTAGGGTAGGGTTAGGGTTAGCATGGGGTAGGGTAGGGTTAGGGTTAGCATGGGATAGGTTAGGGTAGGGTTAGGGTTTTTAGAGAACAAAAAATCGTAACTAAGGCATTTCTGTGAGATCAGGTTGCTATAAATACTGTAAACTGAACTGAACAGAATTGAATTGACTTGAATTGACCTGAACTAATCTGAACTGAACTGAACTGAATTGAATTGAATTGAATTGAATTGAATTGAGCTGAAAAACCTATAGCAAACATTAACATGGCCACCATACAGAAGCTCAGAAATAATCTCTCTTTTCCCTCGGACAGTGATTTGGTATTGATCCAGCAGGGATGAGACAGCATGGAAATTGTAGAGGAGCTGGAAGGGTTCGAATAAGATCAGATGCTTCACAGCAAAGCCTCCAGATGACCTCCGGGATGTAATGAGGGAACCGCAGAATAATTGCTCCCAAAGGGATCCGTAAAGGCCAGAGGGCAAGAATCAACAACTGCAGGGGTTAAGACGTCCAACACCGGCTATGCTCTCCCAGTAGCTCTGTAACGGGAATGAGAGATATTTTCTTAAAGGGAAAAAAAGAGAGGTGTGTTTATAAATAGTTAGCAGACGATAGATGAGACGTTCCACGGACAAAGAAAATCGATGCTTTGTATCTCACTCTGCCGTGAATGTACAGCATGCAACTTCTCCCAATACATTTCAATTTTTAAAAAAATCACTGACCAGAAAAACTGCCAAACCATTTTCTAATCAAAGGCGTTAATGATACGATGAAATGTCATTTAACAGCAGTTAAAGCTGCTACAAGGAATATTTATGTCTCGATCTGTATGACCGACACAAGCAAACGAGACCATCAGAGAAAAGATTAGAGATTACTGAGGATTTCTAATGCTTATCTGCGGGTCGAATTCCCCGAGAAATCAGACATTACCTCATTGCTGTATGCTGCATCTAGCTCTAGATCTACATCTACATCTATATCTACCATCTACATTTACATCTATCATCTACATCTACATCTATCATCAACATCTATCAACTACATCTATATCTATCATCTACATCTATCAACTACATCTATATCTATCATCTACATTTACATCTATCATCTACATCTGTCAACTACATCTATATCTGTCATCTACATTTACATCTATCATCTACACCTACATGTACGTTTACATCTGTCATCTACATCTATCATCTGCATCTATAGCTACATCTACATCTATCATCTACATCTGTCATCTACATCTATCATCTACATGTATCATATGCATCTTTCATCTACATCTACATCTGTCATCTACATTTACATCTATCATCTACATCTACATGTACTTCTACATCTGTCTACATCTATATCGATCATCTACATTTACATCTATCATCTATATCTACATCTACATCGATCAGCTGCATCTATAGCTACATCTATCATCTACATCTATCATCTACATGTATCATCTACATCTATCATCTACATCTACACCTACATCTATCATCTACAACTACATCTACATGTATTATCTACATCTATCATCTACATCTGTCATCTACGTCTACATCCACATATTACGTCTGCTACATCACTCTTCTCTTCAAAACAAATGCACGAGCCACCAGTAGGGGAGTGTAGGTCTTTACATAAAGAGGCAATGCTAGCACAAAGTTATGTCATTCTTCTGTGAAACACTTATGCTTTTGTCCACAAGGTTGCATAAAGTCAACAACAAAAAAAGAAAAAATCCAAAACTCCTCGTAGCAGCTTTGATCTGTTTTCGTTTTCTTGGTTTGTGTTAATCTATCTCTATCTCTCTACCCCTGCCAGTGAACATTTTGACAGCGGTGGCCCTGTCCAGACTGGCGCTGCGCACTAAGAAGGCTCTGTACTATTACCTGCTGGCGGTGACAGGCTCAGATATTCTCACCCAGCTCTTCATCATCTTTGTGGGTTTCCTGCTGGAGACAGCAGTGTTTCACCGGGAAGTCCCTACTCTCCTGCTTCACTCTGTCAGCGCCGCCGAGTTCGCCGCAAACCACGCCTCAATCTGGTCCACTGTGCCCCTGACCGTGGACCGCTACGTGGCGTTGTGCCATCCTCTCCTCCACCGACAGATCAGCTACCCAGCACGGGCCAGGAAGATCATCATGGTGGTCTTAGTGTTGTCACTGGCATCAGGCGTGCCCTTCTTCTGGTGGTCGGACATGTGGCGGAACAGCAAGCCGGCCACAGCGCTGGATGCGGTGCTCATATGGACACATGTGACTATCATCTACTTCCTGCCATGCAGCATCTTCCTGGTGCTGAACTCTCTGATCATCTATACACTCAGGGTGAGGCAGAAGCAGCAGTGCTGCCAGGAGGAGTGCGGGCCCCAGTCAGCCCCTCGGCGGAAACTGGGTAAAACCACGGCCATGCTGCTGGCCATCACCTCTGTGTTTTCCGTGCTGTGGGCTCCAAGGACCATTGTAGTCATCTGCCACCTGTACGTGGCCTCGGTGCACGACGACTGGCGGGTCCACCTGGCCTACGACCTGTCCAACATGCTGGCCATGCTCAACACGGCCGTCAACTTCTTTCTCTACTGCTTCGTCAGCAGACCCTTCCGTGACGCCGTGCGGGACGTCCTGCTGGTGAAAGGCGGTCCGCTGCATCCTCAGCGTGCCCTGCGGCAACAGCAGGCCCCTGCCAATGCCTCCCTGTCCTCATTGTACAGCGGGAATAACAAGCGCTCCCAGCGGGACTGCACACCACTGCCGCCTCGCAGGGCCGGCAAGATCATGTGACCGGTGTACACCCCCCCTCCCCCACAACCACCCACCCCAACTCCCTGTTCCTCTCGATCCAAAAACACCCTACATCCCACGATCCTGGAGCACTTTATGACCCTGAAGTCACACACTGCATTCCAGCCATGTCCATGGGCAGCTGCCAGTCAAGCTACAAGCACTCTCACAGGGCCTAGATCACAGGCCGTGCATTATCCGTTATCACGTACGTGTCATCGGTTGTTATCTGAGCACATAAATCTGTAGAGATTACAATTTATCTATTTGTCTTAAGAGGAATGTGGCTCATGAGAAAAAAAAGGGAGAAACGCCAGCGTTCACAGTGATTAATTTGATAGCATGCGGCCACGAGGCAGCAGGGAGAAGAGGTTTGGACGCGGTCATCTGTAATCTGTAATCCATTCATCCATCTTTTCACACATTGAGAAAGACCCAGTCTGATCCACTTACACGTATGAGTTATCGCATCACGTTGGCTGCAGCGGGAAGCACAAGCGGGGCAAATGACAGCGTACGTGAGTAGTGAACCAGAGCTGGTCCCCCTCACCTTAACCGATCGCTATCTTTCCCCGACTAAGATCAAACGACACACCAGAAAGAGCTGCCTCGGCGGTTGAGCAAAGAACTCTCCCTCTAATGCAACACTAGCAACACAGGCCCAAGAGCTACAGCTGCGAAGACGTGTGTTTGTTTTTTCGTGAGATGCAACTCGGCGGAGGCTTTAAATGAAAGCTTGCTGTCTAAGCAGCAGGAGTCAGGACCCCGCTCTTCAAACAGCCCCGCCACCACACCAAGCCCTGCAGCCTCGGCTTTAGCTAACCAAACCAAACATGAGGTTGATGGGCCGCACCAACATCCATCCACACACGCACACACACACACACACACAGGCAGCTAGCTACACACACACACACATGCATGCACACAAACTCATGCATGCACGAGTACACACACTGACATACACTCGACCTAGTTTCAACACCTGGTCACAACAGCCAGTCTTTACAGTCCGTACAAATTTTAGGTCCACACTGTCCCAACCTGTTGAACCATTAACGCACACTGTACACACAACTGTTTGCAATACGGCGTTACATCAAAAGTAAATGATCTGTACTTACAGTTTTGCCATCAGTATTGCTGACTTCCTTTCGAATTTATCTTATCATTATCGAATGTGTAGCAGATATCTCTTGTTAATACACTATTCCCTATCATTCGTGCTAATGAGAAGCCGACAGGAGTTGTGTGCTGAACTGAATATTTTATGCGTTATGAATCATGCAGCACTGATAAGTTCTGAGCAGAAAAAGACTTTCCAGTGAGCTTCTACTTTTGCCCCCTATCCATCACGTGTGAATGAATGGACCTGACCCACACTTTGTGTTAGTATGGATGAGTGGCAACAGTACGAAAAACGAAATCACTATTAAACCTCCACACATTATTTTAATATATCATACCAGAGTACCCACGACATGAGATCTGCAGAAATACTAAACGAGTTCATCGTTCATACGTTTGTTTTGGGCTTTTCTTGTTTTTCTTCTTCCTTCTTTTTTTGTGTGTGTGAATTTTACGTGAATTGATTTTATTCACTTTTGTTTGTAATGGCAGCTTATAGTCTCATGTCTGTCGTACGGTCCGCCTGACTGCATACGGGAACTGTCATCTTTCAGAAGATAAGCATCATCACCTATGTCTTTGAATACGATACAGACCAGCCCTGACTCTCATTGCAACCGCTATTTGTGCTTTTATTTGCACTCTAAAGGAAGGATAGTAGGTTTCTAAAACCTAGATCTTTTTCTTTTTTTAATCTACTCCAATGACCACCCATGCACGTTTATTTTGGGGCTATAAGAGATCGGCCGCATATATTTAACACTAACATGCATTAGTAATGTTGTCACGCCAAGCCACCAGCGTACTCTCATCCACCTGCAGTGCGAGTCTGTATTTATTCCTGACTGACAGTGTGATAGTGCCCCCGGACCCCTGCGTGCCCCCTCTTCCAATCTGCTTATGTCATCCCTCTGAGCATACTGAGTTCTGAGAGGCGGTGTGCAGATGTACATGTTATGAGCCATTTCTTTGAAGACGTCTCCTGCTGTCGGACATAAACAGAGAGTTGGGGGTGTGTGTGTGGGGGGGGTGCAGTGGCAGGGATCAGAGGGACTCTGCGAGAGAGGGGGCACGGGGGGGGGGGGGGTGCGGAGACGTGTCCGAGTAAACATTTAAGAGCTCTAATACTGCAGCTAGATGTCAGGACAGACTTCGATTAAATCCTAATGAAGCCGAAGCTGGGAGCCGGCACAACCACGCAGCCGCTTGTGGTCGTCCTAATTAAGAAAGAGAGAAGAAGCGTGGACCTCCTCGCCTGCCACACGTCCACATCTGCCTGCCTGCCTGCCACCTGTCTCTCCTGCCTGTTCAAACACTTCATCATATCCCTATATACTCTACCACCCATTCACACCCCGCTTGGGCAGCAAGCGGGGTCAGATTACACAGCGTGACAGAGATGAAGTGCTGCAGAGGTGCATGTAGACCACATGTGCAGTGCTTTCTGAGCAGCATAATGTATACATATATACACCCTTATGGCCTCCTCAGTCCAGCGCCGTTGCCCGAATAAGTTGAACTGTACCACAGTAACTTTTAAAACCTGTTTCTGGAACTCTTGTGACTCCTGTCCTCGACTCTCTCGTGTCCTCCCGGTGACTCTGTGCCCGCTACAATGCAAAGTCCAGAGGTGTTTTGTACCACTTGTTTTACTGTTTTGGGGAATTTGATGGAGTACGATAAACTCTCCGAGGCATGTCGTTCCGCGTGTTGCCTTGTTGTTGTTTAAGTTGCTACATGTGCAATGTTTACAGTATTTCTAGATGTCCCCGCGTGGCAGACTAATGGCCGTGAAGAATGTTCTTCTGTGTAAGCACTGACTACAGATGTACTTTTATATGGAGATGAAATAAATGTTTAACATGGGCTCTGTAGTCTTCTCTGCCGTGCAGTCTGTTTACCTGCCGCCTCGGTGCAAACGCCATCGGCCGGACGCATTGCAGATCTCGCAGCTTTGAAAACCAAACCAAGAAAAACACACAGACGCTGTCCTGAAGTGAACATCTCCTGCTCATTTCCTGCAACATTATCGGCATTAACAAGGCCTATTCTTGGGTTTACACACTTAAATGCCCCACACACACAGAAAAACAGATTCGTCCTTGCCAATAAGGTATTATGTTGATGATGATGCTGCTTCTGCTGCTGCTGCTGCTGCTGTTGCTGATGGTGGTGATGAGGATGATAATGATGGTGATGATTTGAATGTCACTTTTTAAAACGAAATTTTTAAAGGTTGCAGCAGAATAATTGGAAACAACACAGCAGAATAGTCAAACCACAAGAGAGAGAAAAAGAGAGAAATCACACCCTATGAAAACAGTTCACATGTCATTGCATTCATTAGTCTCCTGGGCACTGCATCAGTGAGAAGGATTTAGAGCCCCAGCATGGAAATAAACTCCATAGAGGCTCACCAAACACAGATGCCATGCGAGGCGAGCCTGCAGGAAGCAGACGTGGTTGGCAGGGCAGACTTTGGGGGACAGAGAGCAGACCGTAGTGACTCAGGAGACAGGACGTAACACGGGAGACATCCGGGAAAATGGAAGGTTTGCGTCGTCATGGAGACAGATGACTCTCGACCTCGAGGAGCCGGATGGAGAGATGCAACCCAAACAGAGAGAGAGAGAGAGATACTGAGAGACGGGTACAGGGCTTTTATTTGCAGAGAACCGAGAGCTGGTGACATGACTTAGATGTCAGAAAGAAGCAGCTGGAGAGAGAGAGGGAGAGAGAGAGGGAGAGGAGGGAGAGGGGGAGAAATAGAGAGAGTGTATGTGTGTGTGTGTGTGAGAGAGGGAGAGAACGAGAGAGACAGCTAGGAAAGCGTCCCCTCAGTCAGCTGGTTGTGAGACTAACTGACCCCGTAACCACTAACACAGACGAGTTTCAGACCAGCACTGCCAACCAACCACCGATTAGAGTAAACCACATCATCACACAACGCAACAACTCAGATTTGGAACACTGGGACAGAGAAACCAAATGACAACACAAATCAGAATGTTGTCGGGCCCTAAAAAGAGAACACAAACTGGCTGACTATCTGTCCACTATCAGAGACAGTAAGCAGAGACACGTTCTCACCAAGTACAGGCTCAGTCACCACAGCCTAGCCACTGAAAAGGGGCAGACACGCAAAACATCTTGGCTACCAAAAGAGCAAAGAATATGCGGTCACTGTACGGCAGGTGAGGCCGAGACAGAGATGCACTTCCTGCTAAATTGTGAGAAATTCCAGAACATAAAGGTGAAAAATACCGGGGGAAATTCGAAAACCAGATTCCAAATGTTCTACTCCCGGATGAGAAAGAGCAACGGCCACTTATTTTAGGAGAGGGCCAAAGGTCACACCTTGCGGCACAATATGTGTCAGAATGACATGGTCCAAGGGTCAGTGACCAACACACTCTCAATTACTGTTCAGTTGCTGTTCCAATTACTGTTCAGTTACTGTTCAAGTGCTGTTCTATGTTTCTGCCAGTTCTATCTATTCCTTTTTCCATTTATTTATCTATTTATTGGTACTCCGTTGACCTGTTTCGCTGTCACCTGCTTTGCCAACATTGTAATTAATGCAGTCATGCCAATAAAGCATTACTGAATTGACTTGAGAGAGAGAGAGAGAGAGATTTGATTTTGATTTTAAAAAGACACATTTATTCAGAATGCATTACAGTTCAACAGCTGACACTCAAACACAATCACCTCTTTATCATCCAGCTCATACAAAAAAAGAAAGGAAGAAAAGTTTCAGGAAAAAAAGGCCACTGAGCGGTCTAAACAAGTATTTGTAAAAACTGAACTTCAGAATAAAATAGCCCAACATAACAAACACACATTCACCTCGGGGGGTTTGCAGCAACACAACCTCCTGCCCTTAGACCCTCGCATCGAATGAGGAACAGCTCCCTAAAAAACCCTTTAACAGGCAGGAATGAATAGGAAGACCTCAGGGAGAGCAACGGGGGAGGGATCTCTCTCCCAAGACGGACAACGCGCACTGGATGTTGTGTTCACACAATTTTCATGACAAATTACTAAAATAAAACAAAGCCAATAATACAACCAGGACTTTCCCTCATTACACAAATTAAGAAAAGAAAAACAGATCTTCATCAACTCCCACTATGCACAGTACCACCCCAAATTCTGGGGAGAAATGGGCCACTTCTGTGTGGAAGCTGTGCGCCCCTGTCGTAGGCCCTCATCGTCTTCAGCTCTTCTTCAGTGAGAGCCAGAGAGAGAGAGAGAGAGAGAGAGAGAGAGAGAGAGAGAGAGAGAGAGAGAGAGAGAGAGAGAGAGAGAGAGAGAGAGAGAGAGAGAGAGAGAGAGAGAAGAAAACGTTTACAGAGAAAGCCACGCCAGTAAAGGGGGATGAAATGAGGGGACCGAGGCGTGTGGATGCAGAAGGGAAGCATAAAGGATGGGTGGAGGCTCTGCCTGCTTTAAACACTGGCCACTGCTGCGGCATGAGCTCATGTCATAGCTGAGAGCGGCAGTGGTCGACTCACCACCAGAATGTGTGTAGTACCGTTGTGATGCGATATGGACAATGTAAGGTACAGGTGTATCCGTGTCTTACTTCGCTGATGATTTAGCGTTTCAGAAACAAGCAGAAGTGGGTGAATCTACTAGTAGTCCCCATGACGGTGGAGCAGCGGGTGAGCACCGTCAGGACGTGTCATGTTTTACAGCAGATGTTCTTTAGCTTGGCTCAGCGTCATGTAGCTCTAAGCTTTTGTTTGTTTGCTTGCTTCTGAGGCAGAGTCCAGCTGTCAACACTTCTTTCTATCTGCTTAGTAATATGAAAAGTGGGATTCCGAACAGCGGCGTCACAGTGGGGGGGCGGGGGTACCAGGGGCCAGAAGGGGGGGAGGGGGCCTGGAATCAAAAGTTTGTTTTGGTTTGCAAATTTTTATTTCTAACTAATTAGGGTCACAAGTTCAGTTAAAACTGCCTCAATACATCGGTTGGGCGACTTAAAAAAAGGCCCCTCTCACCCCTCTCCGAGGCCCCTCTCACCCCTCTCACCCCTTACAAAAGGTGCAAAATGGTTTAGTCCGCCCCTCACGAGCGTCTCTCGCCGCAGCTCATCTAGTCCTGTGGCGAGTGACTGCTGGTCCTGGGTCAGGTTAAAATAGACGAATGTACTGCGGTTGTAAATAATATACAGTATTAAGGTAGGACTCAACAAAGCGATGCGTGAGAGACAGAAGAGGAAAGGGGGCCCATAGAGACTGCTCAGGTATAGGGCCCAGCATTTTGTGCTACACCCCCGATTCCAAAAATAGATGTCCATCACTCACGAAACAACGCCTATCTTTTCTCATAAAACATTATTTAGGAAAACGCACCACGGCTGTCAGTCAGAGTCACGAGCCGCCTGAGGACCTGTGCATGCACGGTATTTATAGGACACCCCGGTGGCTAAATGCGTTTTAGAAAGCCATCCCTCATGTAGCGATACACTTCATAATCATTTGCTCTGGGTACTTAATATGATTGATTTGTCTTTGCTGTCCCCTTGAGGTGAAAAACGACATGGACGTGCCGAGTTACCGGGCGTGGTTTCACCACTAGGTGTCGCTTCGCGCCCGGTCGTCACACTTCAGCATCAGAAGGCGCGGCGGATTCCAAACGTTTTATTTCTTCAGTTTTCTTTATCAAAATTAAGCAAATCAGTGCAAAACATTTTGGTTACGACTCCGCGACAACAGGGGAAAAATGTAAATATTAATATTAAAAACAGAATTAAATAGTAGAATAGAAAGAATAGAAAGAGTGAAATCTGCAGGTGGTGACTTGGGCCACTTACTGAGAAAGTGTGAGCGCGCGCTTTCGTGTCTGTGCGCGTGTGTATGACAGAGAGAGCGAGAGAGAGAGAGAGAGAGAGAGAGAGAGAGAGAGAGAGAGTGCGTGTGTGTGTGTGTGTGTGAGAGAGAGAGAGAGAGAGAGAGAGAGAGCGTGTGTGTGTGTGTGTGTGTGTGAGCGAGAGAGAGAGAGAGAGAGAGAGAGAGAGCGAGCGTGTGTGTGTGTGTGAGAGAGAGCGAGCGTGTGTGTGTGTGTGTGTGAGAGAGAGAGAGAGCGTGTGTGTGTGTGAGAGAGAGAGAAAGAGAGAGTGTGTGTGTGAGAGAGAGAGAGAGAGTGTGTGTGTGTGAGAGAGAGAGAAAGAGAGAGTGTGTGTGTGAGAGAGAGAGAGAGAGTGTGTGTGTGAGAGGGAGAGTGTGTGTGTGTGTGTGAGAGAGAGAGAGAGAGAGAGAGAGAGAGAGAGAGAGCGTGTGTGTGTGTGTGAGAGAGAGAGAGAGAGAGAGAGCGTGTGTGTGCGTGTGAGAAAGAGAGAGAGTGTGTGTGTGTGTGTGTGAGAAAGAGCGAGAGAGAGTGTGTGTGTGTGTGTGTGTGTGAGAGAGAGAGAGAGAGAGCGTGTGTGTGTGTGTGAGAGAGAGAGAGAGCGTGTGTGTGTGAGAAATAGAGAGAGAGTGTGTGTGTGTGTGTGTGTGAGAAAGAGAGAGAGTGTGTGTGTGTGAGAGAGAGTGAGAGAGAGACTGTGATTGAGAGAGAGAGAGAGCTTGTGTGTGTGTGTGTGTGAGAGAGAGAGAGAGAGAGAGAGAGAGAGAGAGAGAGAGAGAGAGAGAGAGAGAGAGAGAGAGAGAGAGAGAGAGAGAGAGAGAGAGAGAGAGAGAGAGGAGGGGGAGAGGGGGAGAGAGAGATTGGGTTGGTCCAGCCCTACGTGGACGGACAGGGACCGCGCGGGGACAGAAGGCTTCTCGGAGGATCCTCCGCTTGTCTCGGCGTCGCCGTGGTTCTCGGCTCAACTCGTCCCCGACAGCCGCTCCAGTCTTCCCTTAACCCGACGCCCCTTCTCCGAGGGAAACTTCTGCCCTCGCGTCGACTCGGAGCAGGTAAACAAGTTTTGCTGTTGTTTTTCCGGAGACCTCCGCGGCCACCGCACCTCCTCAGGTAACAACGAGTCGTTCAGGTGGAGCTCTTTTCCATCATGCCACCCTCGGCATGGTCACGACCGTCTGCAGCCACGTTACTAGAGCCTGAATATCAGCGGGCATCGGCCAGGTGAACTATAACGCACGTAGCCCATGCTCGCGTCAAATAAACTCAACATCCCATAATAACTCTGAGCTGACAGCAGTCTGCTTTCATGAATCACTACTGTTGGAAGTTTCCCCCAGTTTCTTCTTCTTCTTCTTCTTCTTCTTCTTCTTCTTCTTCTTCTTCTTCTTCTTCTTCTTCTTTTGGTAGCTTTGGCAGCTTCAAGACCCAGTGCTTGTGAGTTGGGCTAAGATATAAACCCTTTGTCTGCGCTTGTGCTCAGGTTGTAATGGCTGCTCAGTTGTGCAGAAGTTGTTGTCCAGTCTTCGTGGTGGCTGCAGAGGAGATGTTTGTATGTGACACGTTTGGCCCACAAAAGGCTTCAGTACGAGGTAGTTATGAATGACTTACGTCATGCTCGTCTGCTGTGCATTCCTACCTTGACCATTCAGATATTTTAAACTTAATCTGGCCTCGCTTAAAATTAAAAAAAAAGGCATCTCTCCGTGGCAGTGGATTAATAACCTTGGTGTAAATATAAATTGTGGATTCCTGTTTGATTTATATGCGTGTCTCTGGGTTGAAGACCCGCAGGAGACTCTGGCGTTTGCATGAATCATCCAATATCCCATTTTAAGACTAAACCCAATAGGAAGTCTCTAATCCCTCCCATAAAATACAATTCCCTGGATGTGGAGCCGTACTCCAAATCACATAATTGGCAGAAAATTACATTATGCCGCAGGACTAATCCAATCTAGGTGTGTGCAATAAAGACCCTTGACTCCTGTTTTCCCCATGAAGCTCTCTGTCATGATGGAGTGACCACCGTGGGTGAGGCAGAGACACCGATGTGGATGTGGGTCTGTTGTCCTCGGCCCGGTGTAACTGGAGCCGGTGGACACACAGAGAAAACAGCCGGCCACAGCACAAAGACAGGTCCGGGACTGTGCAGATATTTACCGTGAAGCCCTGACAACGTCCCCATGTTGTTTTCATGCCGTTTAATGGGCATCTGTAATGAGATGCCATGAAGTGTGGCGGCCCCGGTGCAGTGTAGGCCTGTTTCGTTTTTGTTGAATTTTCATTTCATTTTCTAATCAAGCAGACGCTTTTGTGCAACAATTAACAGATGTATTTGTATGCCCACCTGCCCGCCGGCATTTCCGTGTGCTGAAATGGCATCGTCAGTATAATATCATAGCCAAGAGTGCAGCAGTTTTTTTTTTACACCCCGGGTTTGTGTGGACTCTCACAAATGTAGTTAGTGTTTTTTTTTCACTCTCGCATTATTGATTCAAGCGGCAGCGTAATAATCCCTGTGCACAGTAACAACATTTGTCTGCAGATCCTGTTAATGATTGACGGTGGGGATGGTTGTAAAAAAAGGTCCTGGGTTTGAAGTCACAGAGGCAGTTTTGTAACTGTGACTGGTGACTGGTGGCGGCTGGCGAGGTTTTATACTATATTTGACATGTTTATAAAGGTGGCTGACGTTTATAGCGCAGTCTGTGTAAAGAAAAAGATTATACGATCCTGCAGTCATCGTGCTGATTTGCCAGTGTTTGTGTATGCTTACTGACTCATATGTGTGTGGTATTTGCTGTGTTGGGTGTTAGTCGCGGTATCACTACTCTTGACTAGATGACGTAGTGTCTTTCCACTCCCTATAATCCTCCCTGTCCGATCTAACTCACTCTATCCCTCTCTGCCCATGTGAACAGGTGGTGCAGGGTGTTGATCCTGGAAACTTGCACCAGAGATTTCAGCTGTTCCTCCTGAAGATCATCTCCAGCCGTCAATCTCGCTTGGACTCTATGGCTGCCAACGTCACCCCCCGGGGCTGCGGCCCCAACTTGGACTCTCTCTATTACAAATTGTGCGATTTGAACGCAGTGTGGGGTATCGTCCTGGAGGCTTTCGCCGCAGCCGGTGTTGTGTCTTCCATCATTTTGTTCATCTCGCTGCTGGCCAGCCAGCCTTTCATAGGGGACAAGAACCGCAAGAGCGCGGCGGCTCTCCACGCCTTTTTCCTGGTCTGCACCTTTGGCCTCTTCTGTCTGACGTTTGCCTTCATCGTGGAGAAGGACTTCTCCACCTGTGCTTCGCGGAGGTTCCTCTTCGGAGTGCTGTTCGCCGGCTGCTTCGCCTGCCTCCTGATGCAATGTGTGCGGCTCAACATACTCGCCAGAAGGGACTGGGGGCCCAGGGTCTGGGTGCTGCTCCTGGGGGCCCTGGGGCTGTGGCTGGTGGAGGTGGTCATCAACACGGAGTGGCTTATCATCACGGTGGTACGCCATCCGCAACAGGGGCTTAACACCACGGCGAAGGACAGCAGGGCCACGGCTATACCCTGCAATATTGCCAACCAGGACTTCGTCATGGCGCTTATATACGTGATGAATCTGATTGTGGCGGTGGTTGTGGCGAGTCTGGCTGTCATGGTGGGCAAGCACAAGAAGTGGAAGGCGGAAAGCACCTCAATACTTTTGACGAGCTTGCTGTCGGTGGGGATCTGGGTGGCATGGATCGTCATGTACGTGTACGGGAACGAGAAGACAGGAGGGCCAACGTGGGACGACCCCACTTTGGCCATAGCCTTAGTGAGTAACGCTTGGGTGTTTCTCATCCTCTACACCGTCCCTGAACTCTGCTGTTTCGTCAGTGAAGATGACAGCACACAGGGCTACGGGGAGGACCTGTACCCTAGCCGAGGGGTGGGCTACGAGACCATTCTCAAAGAGCAGAGCTCCCAGAACATATTCATGGAAAATAAGGCTTTCTCTATGGAGGAACCCAACCCAGGTTTGTAGGCGCCATATCTTTTTAAATGCCATGTTCACTGACATCATCGCCTAAATCCAAAATGTACTAACTTCTGTGAACCAATCCACCTGTTTGTCTTCAGCAATAACGAGCTCGGTCAAAATGGGACCAGAGCAATAACACACAGCCGCGACTCGCTGGTTACTGCTACCTCGGCTTCCAAACCAGTGCTTCGCTTGCTAGGCGTACTTCAGAGAGTCCGGTTTGTCCGTCAGGTTACTGAAAGGAGGAACGAAGAATGTAAACACACCCATTATGCACATTAACACTCACATTGACCTCCCTGAACGACAGTGTTGTGCAAACTCATTGCCGGCGGACACACACACAGTCCATGTGTGCGCCGTATCTACAGTAACACTATGAGCAACATATACGTGTGACTGGGAGTTCATCAAAAGGCCTACAGGGGCTTGCACCATGTCGTTCTGACACGGGGTTTCCATGGGAAATGTTGTCGGCTGAGCGAGCGCCGTGACCACACTGTGCTTTATCCCTATTTAGACCTGTACGGACTAGAAGTGATTTCAAACGACCTTGGTGTATAAAATGATATGTCTGCAAAGTTTCTGGTGCCGAATGAGCAATCAATACGTGTCAAAGTCCATGAAAAAAAAAAATCACTGGAACAGAGCAAATACCCCGCGAAATGACTGCAAAAAGGGTGCTGAGTTTAGTTTCTTCCTGACGAGCCGACAGAATTTGATCTGCCGATGTTTTGACATCGAGCCGAGCAGTATCCGATCCGCCGTTACGCCCCGCGTCCTGCCCTCTCGCTCTCCCCGGCTTCGACGCAGGCCGGGGCTGATCATGAGGGCTTTGGATCGAGTGGGCGGCCTAATCATAGATGGCGATGGTGGCGCCATGCGGCTGGTCATGGCCTAGGTTGCTGGATGTCTTCCAGCGGTCCGACAGCTTATCAGCAACCGTTTTGTGTGGTGCTCAGTTGCGTGATTAATCTGTTGTCTGCAGATCGCTTGTTTCCACGGTCTGTATCTCTGAACTCCTTCGGTTCTCCTTGCCCGCTATGTCCTTTTTGTTGTTGTTGTTGTTGTCCATCAGTGATGTGTCAATTCTGCCTTGGTGTTTGTATGTTTTGTTTTGTGTGAGAGTTTTATTGGCTGCAAACTAACTCCCCTGTAAGGGACAATAAAGACACTTTGACTTTGACTTTGACTTTGATTAATCTTGATCGTATTCACTGGCCATAGCCAGTGTACTTAAAGTTTATTGGGCAAAACAGTAATAGTTGACTAAACTGCAGTAACCCCCCACCCCACCCCCTCCATGTTTAAACTGGAAGTGATTTTTCCCCCCCGCTTGGCTGTGTGCTGTGACCAAAAGTCAATGATCTCCCACAGTTTTAGGGCGTGAAAATCTCATCAGAGGCGTCCGGCGAGCTGCACATTCCATTCCCACCGTTCCAGCAGGTGACTCACAGGGGCCATCGCCATTGTTGTTAATGAGTGTCCAGTATCTAGCCACGTCCCTCCCTAACCTCTATATCTCTCAGCAACACACCCCCGCTAAGTGCGACCGTGGCTCCCACCAGGGAGCGTCACACCTTGTGTTTGCATTGCTGCGTTTCCACGGAGAACGAGGCGTTGGCGGCCGTCTCAAGCGGGGTAGATATTTCGCAGGGGGAAAGGGCATACCCACCCGAGACGGTGACAAAGCCTTGTCTCATGACCCATCCCTGTGGCTGCTTTTATACCGGATATCTTTCCTTTTAAAAGTACACACCGGGTGAAGGATTGATGGTGTTTGTCTTCATTACAGTCTATGATTAAGTGCCGTGTGTGTGTGCCATGTGTTTGTGACGCACACTGCCAGGTAGCAATAAATCCCCGTGATATCACCTGTGTCTTTTTCAGGACATAGACTGAGGGGCCGTGGTGAAAGTGTTTGAGGTTTGTCCCTGTGTGTTGTTCCCAGGTAACAAGCCGGTGTCGCCCTACAGCGGCTACAGTGGCCAGCTCCGCAGCTCAGTCTACCAGCCCACCGAACTGGCCCTCATCAGCAAAGGAATTGGCAACGTGAGTATAGGCCCGCATCCAGTTCGTTTGACCTCACACATTTAAATATTTTTCTTATCGGCGGCGTCCGGGTGGCGTAGCGGTCTATTCCGTTGCCTACCAACACGAGGATCTCCGGTTCGAATCCCCGTGTTACCTCCGGCTTGGTCGGGCGTCCCTACAGACACAATTATCCGTGTCTGCGGGTGGGAAGCCGGATGTGGGTATGCGCCCTGGTTGCTGCAGTAGCGCCTCCTCTGGTCGGTCGGAGCACCTGTTCAGGGCGGGGGGGGAATAGCGTGATCCTCCCACACGCTACATCCCCCTGGTGAAACTCCTCACTGTCAGGTGAAAAGAAGCAGCTGGCGACTCCACATGTATCGGAGGAGGCGTGTGGTAGTCTGCAGCCCTCCTCGGATCGCGACCGGGACGGCTCGGAAGAGCGGGGTAAATTGGCCAAGTACAATTCGCAGACATGGGGGGGGGGGGGAAATTATCCTCACATCTTCCTGGGGAAACAAACAGAGTGAGCAACCTCTCGGTGAATCTCTGATGGGGGGGGGCACTGAGGCATTGAGCAATATTTGGGAGAAAAGTGCAAGTTTGCAGCGACACACTTTCTAGCCCACAGCATAGATCAGGGGTGCCCAACCCCAGGCCTCGAGGGCTGCAGTGTCTGCAGGTATTTGTTGCAATCTTGCACTACACCACCTGATTTAACTAATTAGCTCACCTCTTGGACCAAAGAGGGAAAGGGATTAGTTAAATCAGGTGGTGTAGTGCATGGCTGCAACAAATACCTGCACGGACTGCAGCCCTCGAGGTCTGGAGTTGGGCCCCCCCTGGCATAGATGCTGCTCTATTTTAGGTTATGGCAAGTGCACATGTATGTTTTATAAAAGGTGTCTGTGTGATCTTAGTTATGTTGGAGGGCAGAAGAAGCGTCTCTGATATCAAATGTAATTGCTTGAGTTAAAGTGGGCCAGACTTGGATGGCGGCTCGTGCACACTAGGCAGGGACACGAGGAGTAAAGGGACAGCCAGGTAATTCGCTTCGCACAGACGCAGACGGACGCGGTGCCGTAGGTAAACTGGCAGCACAGGGACGTTCTCTCAACATCCCTCGGCTGCTTTTGTCATGGTCCGTGTTGTGACCTCATCCAGCACCAGACGGAGTTGTCCTTCGACTCAGGAATCCCCAGGGCCTCCGCCAACTCCGCAGCCAACAGCGGGAGCAGCACGCCTCCGCCGCACACCGAGATGGGGGATGCCTCAAACACGCAGACAAACGGCAACAGCGTAGGTCGTGTCCCCTCCAGACCCCTCATACCTCTTCTTCTTCACCCCTTGCCCCACCCCCACCTTGTCGTCTCCCCCTATCCCTTTTCATTCCGTACGGATGCTTTTCTATTATCTCGCCTCAGCACATCTGCTCCATACACCTCCCGCGGTATCCATAGCAACTTCTTTTTCAGATACTCCATGAATCACCTCTTTGTCTTGCTTTTTTGTTTTTTTTTTACCTTGTGGAGCCCGCTGTCTATCTTCCAAGGCCACATGTCTCTTACCCCGCTCATTCGGTAAACTGGGTGGACCGGGTCTAGTCTGGTCCTCGGGGCGCTGCTTGTCTTCTTCAGTCCTTGCAGAAATTAGTGGAAGTTGTACTCTATTAACCCTGGTTTACATCTCTCTTCTCCTCTCTTTGGTCTTTTGGGTTTCCATTTTAGTCTTTTGCATACTTTACCCTTAATGTTTTCCTCCTTTTAAAACCGCTTCTGTCTGCAGTTTCATTGCGGTGCCCTTTCGATATACTGAGTGCCGTCACTGTGTAACGAAATGATCTCTCTCTTGCATCCTACAGGGGAATGGACTGCATAGGAAGTCCCAGTGGTAAAATGTGCCGCGGCTTTCAACACCCTCTCCCGACACCTCTCAGTTCCTGTGTTTTCATTTGCACCTGCCGAGCGTAGTTTTGCTTCCCAAAGCTGGTATTAATAGAGGAACCATTCGCCCCAGAATAAGGAGGCAAACACCGGGTCACCACCGCCGATGGAAAACAGTTAAGCCTTTCATTGATGGACTTGCCACGTACCTCTGGGTACCAGACAGTATACCAGCTTCATTTGGACATCAGAGCATGGGGCGAAGCCACGGCTTTGCTCAATAACAATGGCTTTTTGCAATGGTCACCATTTGCTGAGAATGGACTGTGATCTCTCTGCTGGATCAATGGACGCAGATGCAGAGTGGCCATGCTGACAGCACAGAATAGTGCAAAAGAACAGCCTCCTGAAGACTGCACACACACACACACACACACACACACAAAATGTTACTATCGTCTCTGAAGTAAACAGCAAATCAGAAACCATGTAGGCAGAAGGTGTGGCGCATCACTCGAGGTGCAGCAGTCCCAGGTGGAGAAACCGTGGCACACATAATTGGGACATGGCTCAGCATAGACTATGCACGTCTAGACTGCCTCGAAATAAGGCTATTTAATCATGAGGCTGTGACTTGTAATCAAAATCCACTCACATTAGTTTAATAGAGAGACAACGTGTGCACAGTCAAGTTTCATCATAGGTGTCGTGTTTTTTTGTGTGCCCTGGATTATGAACTTCATTTGTGGCAGCCAGCAGCCAGACATCAAATTAAACTATGGGGCATTAAATACATGTAAATATGTTAATGTGTCAGTGGCTCCTTGAATGCATGGAAGCATTTTGGGAATATTCATGTTTAAAAAAAAAACTATTTATAGCATGCTCATGTGCTATTTAATTTTAATTTTGCAATCTAACCCTAATGATAATGACACATATTCAGTTTAAAAAAAACTGTTAACGGCACAGCGCACAGCCATTAGTGTGCCAGCATTTCATTCTAAATGTTAAGTGACCATTCACCTCCGAAACTGTACATAGTTTGTCATCTGACCAACATCTTCTGAAGTTCACGCGAGGTCACCCGGTGACGGGGGGGGGGGGGGCAGACTGCGTGACAGCAGACGCAATGGGAACTAGAGTAACTGGATGATCCCATCAGGTCACCGGCGCTTGTCAGACGCCGTTATCTCGAAAGGTAATTAGTTTGGGGGATGCAACAGTTTCCACTCTCTTTCAATTGCACAGGTCATTTTCATATTCACCCGTGATAAGGTCACGCAGCGCTGCCCTCGGGGTCCTCAAGCGCCAGACAGCATCAGCGGATGCCAGAGTAAAGGTTACGAAAGGCCGCGGTTACATAAGCCGGAGAAGTGGGCAGACGCAAGACTTCATGACCGCTCTTTCAAATGTCTATTGGAGCAGACCGCCGGCCTACGCTTCATCAGATAGCCGGCGCGGATGCCCTTTGGCGTGTGCTGGGGCCGAATCGCTGTATTATTTCTAGGGACCATTCATGTTCACTTTGATATTCATGTATTAGAATTTCACTGTACCGCACTATGGAAGATGAGTTTGTTCAGTTTGTTTATGAGAATAAAAGGTGTAACAAGTGTAAGCCACGATACTTCAACCTGCATGCGATAAAACACGTCATCCACCCCAACACGAAGCAAAGCTGGAGCTGGTGTTATGTCGGGGAACTAATTTGATGACGCCTGCATTACACGAGAGGGCGATTACAGAGCACAACGGTTCATTTATATTGCTCAACAGGTGTGATCAAGACTGCACACACGGCCCACTGACATTACATGAGTTGATTAACATCACGTCAAGTGATGGAAATAACCGACTGCAGTTCTAATGTGTCTTTGTGGCGACAGTATTGTGGCCCAGTGGTTAGTGCTGTTGCCTCACCGCAAGAAGGACCTGGGTTCGAACCCCGGGCCGTACCAGATCCGTTCTGTGTGGAGTTTGCATGTTCTGCCCATGTCTGTGTGGGTTTCCTCCGGGTGCACCGGTTTCCTCCCGCCATCAAAAAGACATGCGTGCTCGGGTTAATACTCCTGCCTGTACCTCTGAGCAAGGCAAGGAAGAAAAAGCTGGAGTTGGTCCCCGGGCGCTGCATGGTGGCTGTCCACTGCTCCTAGCTACACAGCTAGGATGGGTTAAATGCCGAGGATGATCCAAAGGAGTTGAATCAAGTGCAACTGGACTTGGTATATATCCGTGAAGACGTTTCGCCTCTCATCCAAGAG
The DNA here is from genome assembly GCF_029633865.1 of Lampris incognitus. Classification (NCBI taxonomy): domain Eukaryota; kingdom Metazoa; phylum Chordata; class Actinopteri; order Lampriformes; family Lampridae; genus Lampris; species Lampris incognitus. Next base: position 30,293,935 of record NC_079227.1, on the reverse strand, counting down.
GCTTCCTCAGTTCGGGCCTTTCTGACTAGACCAAGCTGGTCTGACTGGCTGGTGATGAGACTCAGTATTTATCCTCTTGGAGTCGTTGTCAGAGCTATAGATGTCCATGGCTCTAAACATCGGGACACAAAGAGCCATGGACATCTATAGCTCTGACAACGACTCCAAGAGGATAAATATCTGAGTCTCATTAGCAGCCAGTCAGACTAGCTTGGTCTAGTCAGAAAGGCACGAACTCAGGAAGCCTCCTGGATGAGAGGCGAAACGTCTTCACGGATATATACCAAGTCCAGTTGCACTTGATTCAACTCCTTTGGATAACCATGACCTGGATGAATGAGAACATTCACAGACATGCAGAGGATGAATTTCGTTGTATGTACAATGACAAATAATGTGTATTCTATTCTATTCTATTCTATTCTATTCTATTCTGAGTCTCGCGACCCCCGGTTTTAAAAACATTACAACACAGTAAAAAGCGTTTCATTCTTTGGAGTTCCTGTATCTGCCCCCTCTCCCACCAGCAGGATTCCTGTTTTAGAAACCTGTCCCCATGTTGTCCTTTTTGGCAACGTGCATCCAGGCTTTCACCGCCGCCACTTCACACAACGTGTCCCGCTGTTCGCGCGGTAGAGAGCCCACCGTCTGGGTCATGTGCCGCCTCCGCTATTACAGAATCAGACGCCCGCTCTCTCACAACTCAGGCGACAACCCCACAGGCGGGGAAAGACAGATAAAAGTCTGGCAGCGATGTCAAAGCTCGAGAGCAAATTGTAATGAAATGCTATTTTCACTAATGCAAGATATCCATCGTGCATGTTGATGGGAGAAACAGAGAATGCTGTTTCACAAAGCCCCTATTTGACCCTCTTGAAATACGCCCCTCTTCCCCCTCCTCCATCGCTCCCTTTCTAGCCCTCTTTCTCACTGCCGGGACAGTCTATCTCCAAGATCTGATTTGCGGTGCAATCTGAACAAGGTCTAACTCTCAACGACCACCGCCCACTCCCTCCCATAGCTTTATGACACCACCCACGTGGGCCCGCTGTGGTCGAGTAGCCGGCCAGTGATTTATAACTAGCCTAACTGCTATGGCCCGATAACCTCCCAGCACGGCAAGCAGGAGATACGAGGCTACATCTCACGTCTAATTTAGGCTCCCCATAAGCATTCAGTCATTTGGGAGTGATTACATGTGATTCGGCAACGATTCAGTGTGATGTGAAAGAGGCAGAGCAGCTAAAGGTCATGTGAAACCACTGCTCCGGGCCAGATAAGAGACACAAGAGGATGTACTGAGGTTAACACACACACAACGCTTTGTCGTTGTTGCCTCCGATGAACAATGGGAAGACAAAACAGCGTGGGCCATTTTCACTTTTCAAGACACATTAATGCAAAAAAAGCGTTACAGTGACAGGGTTATCAATGGTCCGACATTTAATATCCGTATATAAATTATAAGTGAATTCTTTATGAGACAGTACAAGCCTGTTTCATGCCATAAGCAATCATCCAGCTATGATATATATATATAAACAGGGCCGAGTAAAGGATAGTACAAGACAGGACCCAGAGGAACCTGAAAAGTGGGGATGTGGCTCGATGTGTGATTCATCTCCTCCCAGAACCAAACGTCAGGGAGCGATTCTCTGGATACAGGATCACACAGTCAGCACTGGGAAGTGAGCAGATTTACAGCATTGAGTTTTTTTCCCCATTTGTTTAACAAATGTGTCGTCAAGCTACGCAGGTTTCTCCATTCTATTCAAATTCCACTTCAGCGCAAAATCAGTTATGCGTCAGTATAAACGCAATCAATCAGTTTAAACAAAGCAAGCGTTTACCGTCGTCAAATACGCGATTACTATTCCTGATTGTTTTCGGATATCGTCTTTCACTTGCCTCTTTTCCCAGGGGGGCACGGGGAGCGGGAAGGGAGGGGGGGGGCAACAGGATAAGGTGAGCTACAGAATAGAGACTCCACTGCCGGCCAGGAATCCCTGTTATGCTTTGGGACTCCCCCGTCTGCAGATGTTTACCGGTTTTAGTGGTTGAAGGACAGAGCACCACACGACTCCACCTCCTGTACTGAAAAAGGGCAAACTGGGGCACATTTACATGATGTTTCTATTTTATCCATTCATCCATTATCCGAACCGCTTATCCTGCTGTCAGGGTCGCGGGGATGCTGGAGCCTATCCCAGCAGCCACTGGGCGGCAGGCGGGGAGACACCCTGGACAGGCCGCCGGGCCATCACACAGGGCCGACGTCCACATGAACAACAAGAGAGCATTTGGGGAGAGAGCGAGAGAGAGCGAGGGGGGGGGGGGTCATGGTCATGTGACATGCACCAAAGTTTATGGGACTCAAACCCATGACATAGTGTCTATATATATATATATATATATATATATATACGCCTCACCCTTAGCATGATGCTGTTTCATATCCTTGTGGCGGGGTCAGCTTGCCCGTCTCTAGGGATGTAAAGGTACCACAAACCGTCTCTTCCTGGAAGAGCGGCGTCAGGAGTGTTACAGCCATCTAGAAGGCTTGCTAGAAGGAAGTACCCGTAGAGGTAGTACCTGTGTCCGGCTGACAGCATCTGGGCTGCCAAGCTGTTTGTTGGTCCAATTAGTTTGCAACACACACACACACACACACACACTTACACTCATACACACTGTTAAAAGAGAAACCCTTTCTAAACACCCAAACCCACTTTTACTTCGGTCCGCCAGATACAGTGTGCTCTTGAGACCCAGGAACAAGCAGCTACAGTCTGCCAGCGAGCAAAGTCCGACATCTGCAGAGAAAACTATCACCGGGGCTGGCGGCCGAGAAGCTAGCACAATGGCGGCGGGCGGGGGGGGGGGGGCACTTGAGTGGAGGCGACTCGCTTGTTCTTCAGGAGATAAGCATGCAGTTCACACGTACTTCTTCACTAAATGCTTGAAGGGTTTACATTCCATGAAAAGCCCTGTGTGGTTTGGTATCTAATCACGCTTCACCGACGGGACTCCACTGTATGTTAAACACGTAGACGGCTCCACATACCAAACGCGCCATTAGTATGGGGGTCAAGATCTTCCCTCCTCTTGTGTATTCAGATGTTTGTTCATTTCTTCCAGCCTCGTTGTTTGTACAAGTGTTGGCTGATGAACTTGTCGAGCGTTTGCCCCGAGCTCTGGCCCTATCATAGCCCCTCTAGTACAACCCCCACCCACTGTACCTCTCCCACCCAGCCCCCAACCCCTCCACATGGGCCCTTTAGCAAACCAAAAAAAAAAAAAAACTCCATCCCATTGACAAATTCTCATCAGGTGAGAGGCCACACACTTCTGTCAGTTGGCTGTCCATGATACACTTTTTACACAGGAAAGAAATGGACCTACTAAACATAAAGCAATATGACGTTCTGCAGGCCCTTCTTTAAGGCGGCACGTCGGCCCAGTGGTTGGCGCTGTTGCCTCACTGCAAGAAGGTCCTGGGTTCGAACCCCAGGCCGTCCCAGGTCCTTTCTGTGTGGAGCCTGCATGTTCTCCCCGTGTCTGCGTGGGTTTCCTCCGGGTGCTCCGGTTTCCTCCCACCATCAAAAACACATGCATGTTAGGGTTAGTACTCCTGCCTGTGCCCCTGAGCAAGGCGATGGAAAGAAGAACGGGAGTTGGTCCCCAGGTGCTGCACCACAGTTGCCCACTGCATGATGGGTTAAATGCAGAGAACACATTTCATTGTAAGAATACAATTCGTTGTAAGAATACAATGTCGAATAAAGTGGCTTTCTTTGATAAAACCATCATATAACTTGCACTACATTCGCACCGTAACGCTATATTCGTGTTATGGCTGTTTTCGTTCACCAACATTATGCGCGTCGTTAGAACTAAAGGTATTTTCTGTCTCTTGCGACTGAACTCAGGCCGACCTTCTTTGCTGTTTACCAACAGATTGAAATGTTGGCCACTGTGCAACACTGGGCACCTTCACAGGGCCGAAAGGGTGGAGTGTGTAAAGTGTCAGATGACGGAGGTGTTAGCGCCCAGGGTTACCAACTGACCAGTCAGTCCCACTTCCACAGTAGAAACACACCGTGCACTTAAGCCCCTTCATTCAAAGTTACTCAACCACTTGGGACCCCCATGGAGTCGGTGACCCCGCGGCCAGTCTAAAGAATGATTTACCAGCAGCGTGCACTGAGCTGTTTGCAGCACTTTGAGCGGGGCAAACAGAGAGCGGCTTGTTTCATGAACTGGTTTGGCAGAGGAAGTTGATCATAATTATTGCATTTGACTGAACTTGCAGCGTGCTATTTACCCATAGTGCGATGCAAGAGAAAACTACCGTTTGGAAGATTCATAGCTCACTTTGACAAGGATGTACGGCATGACAGGTTTGATTTGAGATTTGAATGCCGTTACACAGCGCTCGGTAGATTTACATGGTTATGTCACAAACTTAAACTAGTGGATGTGACATAACGGACTCTACATCGATAATTGTAGGCAAATCTGGTGCCTGTTAAATGTAAAGTCAGGATCATATTCTCCTCCTAGAAATGTGTAATGCAGCCTATATGCTTGCTCTGATTCATAATGTTCAGGTCATTGCCATGAAGTCAATGGGACATTTTAGAAAGAAGAATCCGGCTTGCTCTTGAGAAAGGAGAAGTTCAGGATGCAATATCTGGGAGAGTTGTTTCCTCCCTTTGTGCTCCATTCTCCATAACAGAAGCAGGTGGAAAGACAATATCCCCAAAGGATCAGGGAGAAATTCACATAATCTGACATTCTGAAGGTTGTAAACGCTTGCTTCCTTTGAACCGACTGACTGATTTTATCGTGATTTCTGCACAAAGCAGACTGAATCGAGTAAAAAATGTGGGCGGTATTCCTGATATGGTTTTCTCTTGGAACATTTGAACATTTCTGTTGCTTCAATTGTTTGCTTCATGTCCTCTGGGCTAAAAGGCTTTGCTGAATTATGCAGCTTATTTGCATTATTAGTGACAGCTTAACCCTACAGAGGACTGTGGGGTTTACTTTGGTATGAAGACTTGGACAAGGTAAGTTCCTTGAATACCAAGATATGGCGGTAAACATTAAGAAAGTGTGCACAGAGAAGACTATGTGCAGAAAACAAAAGCATTCTTTGTACAGTCATACGAGATAAATATCGAAGAAGAAGAAATATCCCTTGCTTTATTTTTGTTCCATTTCCTCTCGGCTGAGTCAATCCTTTCATCCGCCTGGCCCAGCCTCCCAACTGACACATACGCAAACTTGTTTTCGACATTTCGGACTAGTTTGCATTTGAGACATGTCACCGAGATGTCATTTTGGCGCGGTGGCATGGCCCCCATACGGTCAAAGTAAATGAACACTGTGGTCTTTGTGCGTGCAGGACAAAGCTGGTGCTGTGAGTCGGCCAGGAAGACCTTGAGGAAGGACACCTGAGAACCACGGCAACTCCCTGATATCTTTTTTTAACCAACCTCTTGCGTGAACATTGTCAAATTCAGAGCTCGTCCTCATAATATTACAATGTGCTCATTCTTTTGGTGTATTTTGGCAAAATCGGGTGTGACAAACTGCACAGCGCGGTCGGAAAGTGGAACAGTGCTGCCCACCTTCCCCTGTTTTGAAGCACCGAAGGCAACCTGTTTGCCCAGACTATTTACACAGCTGTAGCAAGAAAGCACCTCGTCAATCAGGTACCTCATAGGTACAGTATCGGAGAGACACAAATAGTCCAAAACGTGCAGATCACCGCCAACCCCTTCAGGAAAAACAAAACAAAACAAAAGAAAAAAAAACCCCACCTGTTTTTTAATCCATGATTTCAGGACACTCAAAACTGAGGCTACGAATTTTTAGCACGAGTTATTTCAAAATGACACATTAAACATGATTTTTGCCCTTGGGTGCAGTGTTTTCCTGTTGCTTTCCAGTAGATTGTGAGACAGTGCAAAGCTGACAAACAGTGGAATGTGCAACTACTGTTAGACAGACTGCCAGGCCTTTTGTCTGTGCACCGTCATAATAAATCCAATCCAGATGCCTGCAACCAATGCTAAGAGCTATGTGAAATGTCACAAATGGAGTAATCAAAAGTTTGCCGGGTTTGCACAACCAAGGAATCTGAGTTGATGGTTGCTCACATGAACAATACAAGATGTAACACAGCACTGTCAGATGACATACCTACTGGATACCGAGTATGAATCCATTTATTATACTACAACTATAGCCACACTATCCATACATGAGAAGGCTGAACTGGAAAGGAACAACAAAAACAGAAATTAGTGCAAATCCCTTGTCCTCAGACCTGAGTAAAGAGCTATTGATACAGCACATTTGGACGACCGAATACAACATTTAGAGTCTATAGATGAGTACACAGCTGGTGCAAGTTGAGTTCAAACATTTGTTAAAGTAGCGGTGGAAGCAGGAGCTGGATATCCGCCATTATTTATTCGCCGTGTGCCCGATTGAGTTTATTGTGGCCTCCGCGTGAGCGTACGCTTCTGTGGAGGGTAATCTAAGGTTCCCTGGTTTCCCTCGAGTAGAGATGCTGAGAGAAACTGTATCCTGCTGCAGGGGCTGCTGCTGCTGGACGGCCTCTGAGACACGACTGCTGGGCGTCTGAGAGAAAGAGGACCCCCTCTGCCCCCCCCCAGCCGCCCCCACTAGTCACATACCTGGCATACCCAGGAGATTGTCTGTGCTCCCCTACCTAAGCTGACACAAGCACGGTTCAATGTTTTTGACCGTATATTGGATCAGGTAGCGTCAGTTGAAATCATCTTGATGATATATGACAAGGGCGCTGTGTTTGTTTAGTCAGTATTTCCATAAGCAGGACGCGAGAAGACTTTCATATGATTCAGCATCATCGCTACATATGACAATGAGAACAAATCTGTCATCTATAGTTTGTCATACCTCATCCACCCATATTACGCCCTTTTATTGTTGTGATTTGAGAGTTAAATTGACAGCACACCCGTCAATATGACATCACTTCCTGCTCATTTTATAGATGGGTAGAAGAATAGCTCCATGTTCCATCTGGTTTTAGGGCGACGCAAAACACAGTATTAGGCTTCGCCCATGATAACATGGATATTGAGTAGATATACCATAAACACACTGACTAATTAACAAACCACACCTGTGGTGTCGAGGTCTGAAGTCCGTTTACTGCAACAATCGTTTGTTACACCATTACCTTTTATGAGGCGGTAATATCATTTCTGTAAATGGGAATCCACTAGCGCCCCAATCCTCTGGCAGCATAACATACCCCACCCACCCACCTCACACCTGGTATCTAAGGCCTAGTCAAGCACCTGCTGTGTTTCCATGGAGGTGGCTTGCAAACATTATGGTCTGTTGGGATTTAACCTCACAGTCACCCTCCCACCCTTACGTTATGCTCCCTCTTTTTGTCCCAACAACATCTCTCTCTCTCTCTCTCTCTCTCTCTCTCTCTCTCTCTCTCTCTCTCTCTCTCTCTCTCTCTCTCTCTCTCTCTCTCTCTCTCTCTCTCTCTCTCTCTCTCTCTCTCTCTCTCTCTCTCTCTCGCTCACACACACACACACACATACTTTGTCATGCAACCGTGACAGGGCCAAGAAGTCAGTGGAGTGGCACAACAAAGACACCACATCAAAAGGGGATTTACATTCAGACATGAGCAGAATGTTCCCATTTTACCGAACACATCTGCTTTTATGTGGCTCTAATATGCTTGCATTGCGATACTGAGCAACACTATACTTAGCCATAAAATAGGCCGGTGAAAGTCCATGAAAGAGTTAAAAGTTTTGAACCTCTAACAAAGAGGCATGAGCAGCTTACGGCTTAGATTCAAATTCTACTCAAAGTGTGGAGAAACTAGTAGAATCTATTAGAGAGTCCTCTGCAGAACTTGTAATGTTGACCCTTAATCATTTAAGACTCAAAAACATGAGATGACCAAAATGCAAATACCCCCCCTAAAAATAAATAGACACACACACACACACACACACACACACACACACACACACACCGGCTGTAGGCTGGCTGTCCAGTTCACTGTTGAACACAATTTAAATAAAATCAGAGTGTTTCCACTTTGCAGGGGAGAAATATGCATTGGGCTTAATGCCAGTTAACTTGATGCGTCCTCTTTGTTTTACAAGCACATATCCAGTATCCAATCCCAGTTAACTTGGTATGCTCCCAAAGTGTATGACAGCACAACAGTTGCATGTGGAATTATTAATGCAGACATACAAATAAGAACAAGCAAAGTAGCAAGCCGGTTCTCAAGGAAACTGAAGTGGGAAACGAAGGTAAATTATTCCCTTTAAGTTTCACTGTTAAATTGGAAACTGAAGTGGGAAACGAAGGTAAATTATTCTCTTTAAGTTTCACTGTTAAATTGCAGCACGGAGACGTAAGACGGACATCTGCTGGCCAGAGATGGGAAGTACAGCCTGTCCGCGGTGGCCCGCCCCTCGGGTTTATTTGCATTATGATTGGGTAAAAGCGTGATGACGTACTCTGATTTCATTGGCTACTTGTTTTGTTTTTGTCCAATCGGTGTTTTTGTTAGTCACGCACAGAGTCATAGTTCACGCAGAGATGGAGGTCCGGGTGTAGCCTATGCCAAAAACCCTTCAGATGTCTTTGTCATGTCTCAAGAAAAAGTGAAATAATTTGTGGTCTTTTATGAATCAGATGCCTGTTTACCGTTTCGATAATGAATTTGGGTGCACACGCGATGAGATCGTCGTTATCGTTACAGAAGGTAGGTAGTTAAGGGCACATCGGAGCTAGCTTAGCTGGACTAGTGCCCCTCGAGCTTGGAGAGGGAGCCAAGCAAGGAGGGCCAAAAAAGGACTACATGGTTAACCCTGTTGACAGTGCTCCTGCGGGTAGCCGCCTCGCCAGCAGCATTTAAAATTAATTAGCTATCTTTTCCCCGACGGAAGTTACTGAACGACATCTGTCAGAGTATCTACCATAGTTTTGGATAGTTCAGCCAAGAGTGTTCAACATCATCATAAAGCCACTTCACCTTCCTGTTACACTAGACGACCAACGAATGAAGCTTTAATTGTTTTGCCCACCCAGGTTAATGTTGGTTGGGTTGTCAATGGTGTCCTCTTGTCTTTCTTTTTAAAACCAGCCCATCAATTAGTGCTGGATGATACGGAAAATATCACAGTAAATGATAAGAAAATTTAGGGATGTATATCATGATACAAGTGTTCCTGATTGCTGATGGTATCTGCTTGCATATGCAACAATACCATGGTTAATATTCCAAGCGAGCTTCATGATTCACATTGAACTGTTTGGTCAAATTAAATTAGTTTTCAAATATATAGTATTTCAGGCCTCCGTTTGTGAGAAATTTTTAGGGAATAGATTATCGTTGTCATTAATTTAGATAACAAAATTGTGTATTACAATATGATAATATAGGATTGTCATCCTGATACAATGCCACTGAAAGATGATAATGTCGCATCAGTGTCACATGACTTTGCCACACCACCACAGGCTCTTTCATGGCTGTATTTATATCTGTGGGGGAGATATCCATGGGTTTAATTTTTGGAGTCTCAGCCTCTTCCGAATTTATGTGTCAGGACAATGCCAAGGCTTGGAATATTCGCCATGTTTTCTGCATGTTAATTAATTGTGTCTCTTAATTAAAATGTAACATTTTTTATCTATTTCAGCTGTGCATTCTTTCTCTACTACACTTGAAACTCCTGCCGTGTCATTGCTTTCAGCGATCATTGATGAGACACAGTCAAACCATCCGCAGCCTCTGTGCAGGACCCAATTCACCTGGTCCCCTGAGGCCAGATGACTCTCCCAAAAAGAGTGATCCCCAAACCAGCCCCACTAACTCAGCTTGGTCCCCTGCCCATGGCCCACCACCCGCTCCCACCCATTGCTGCATGAGTGGTTGTCATAACTGTGTGTGGATCGAGCATGCGGAGCAGCTCCTGGCATACTACAATGATGGAGGTGACCGGGCACTGGCTGCCATTGAGGAGAATGTCGTGGATGAGAACCTTAAAACCTACCTAAAGATGGAGATCAGACTCTTGAAGAAGCATTGACGTATGCATTTATTTGAAGTATTGATCTTGATTATTGATCATGAAGTGAAATGGGTATGAGAAGAATTGAGGAGGGGAGTTTTCCTGTTTAAAGGAATAGTTTTGCATTTTTGAAGTTTCTCACTATGTTGTTGTCACGGCACTTGTAGTACATAGGTAGGTTTCATTTTCACAGTCGTCCATCCTTTTCTTCATACTGAACATACAGCTTCAGTTTGCTATCCACAGTTCAATGCAGTCAATAGGGAACAAAGCTATAACACTCTTCTGTGCAACAAAAAGCACAATTTTTAAAATGACCACTTGAATTTGCTATGATAGACTGCTGTAGCATCATGTTAGCTTTGGCTGAAACATGGAGTGCTTTTCTTTTTTCTTTTTTTGCACTGCTTGAGCATTGTGGGCTTGTCCCTTATTGATCGCATTGAACCGTAGATGGCCAGACAGAGCTGAGTGCCCAGTATGAAGAAAAGTGTGGATGGCTGTGAAAATTAAACCTACCTATATGTATCACATGAGCAGTGAGTATAAAATATAGATAGACTTCAAAAAATCTTAACTAACCCTTTAAAACCTTTTGACATTTTGTAAGCACTTTATATAGTATATTTAATTCCACTGTGGATGCCATTAAGTTTGTCATATATGTCTATTGGATGAAAGTGTTAAACTGTACCCTTGGTCAAGAACAGCCTGCTTTTGGCCACTGCATATACAGTAGCCTATACTTAAAAATGGGAACAGCTGGCAGTGCATGGAATTATCATTGTGTAGAATGGTGATAGGCATTATCAGACAAATATGTGAAACCATAGGGACATCCAGGTAGTGTAGCAGTCTAGTCCGTTGCCTACCAACACTGGGCTCGCTGGTTCAGATCCCCGCGTTACCTCCGGCTTGGTCGGGTGTCCCTGCAGACGTAATTGGCTGTGTCTGCGGGTGGGAAGCCAGATGTGGGTATGTGTCCTGGCTGCTGCACTAGCACCTCCTCTGGTCGGTCAGGGCACCTGTTCAGGGGCGAGGGGGAACTGGGGGGAATAGTGTGATCCTCCCACGTGCTACGTCCCCCTGGTGAAACGCCTCACTGTCAGGTGAAAAGAAGCGGCTGGTGACTCCACATGTATCGGAGGAGGCGTGTGGTAGTCTGCAGCCCTCCCCGGATCAGCAGAGTAGGTGGAGCAGTGACCAGGATGGCTCGAAAGAGTGGGGTAATTGGCCAGATACAATTGCCCCCCCCCCCTCAAAAAAATATGTGACACCATTTTACATTTTGCTGACGGGTAACTTGCTGACAGTCCTCACCATTTCAAGTTTCATGCCATTACTTTCAAAATGCCACTTTGTCTGATTAAAATGGATGGTGGCTTTCCATTTTGACCCACCATCGCAGGTGTTTGATGGGCAAAAACCACAACAGTGGGGTTGTCACTGCCTCACCTTTTTTCAAGGTGGCTCAATGAAGGAATGGTGGATTATTACATGAGTACAGTAAGTGGCTCTCGGAGCGTTCATGGGAAATAGTTCTGTCGGAAAAGTAGTTTGTGGCCGTGACACATAGTCACCATAGGAGAATCAGTACAGCCAGATTCACACCGCAGCTCAGTTCCTGATCCTGTTGAGGTGATCTGTTCCTTTAAACATGCCAGCGTTTCTTATTTGGATAGCAATGATAATTCTTGCTCTTTTTAACTAATTATGTTGAAACGTTTAGCGTTTTACCACAATCATGAAGCACATTTCCACAAATTCTAGAGGTGTGAACTAAAATGTGAAAGTGCATTACTTTTATTTTTCTATATTTTATGTGTAACTTCTTTTGGTGTATTTAACAGTGTTTCTCAATAACAGATTTGAAAAGTATTTATAAAATAAGTGTGTCTATTAATTAATGTGTCATTGCCCTTGTCTGTTTTGGTGAAATGAAATGAAATATTGTTTTAATACCTCTTTCCCTTGTTAGCGATTGAGCATCGGGAAGGGCCACCAGAGAGTGCCATACACACATAAAACAGCCATCTTCATCTCATGAGGACCTGCAATGATTGGCTGACCCTTTTTTATTAATAACTTTTAATCATGTCTCATTGGTCATAGCTCGTGTCCATGGCATCATTTACCCACCTCTAGACTCATAAGACAGACAGTTTTCATAAAACCTACAGTAGCTTACTGATTATAAACGCATTACTTTCAGCACAGCCAAATGGTGCTTGTCTCGGTCGGCACCCTGATAATTCAGTATTCTGTGGTAAGCGAATACTGAATTATTAAACATTTACATATACAGTATTTACATATACAGTATTATAGAAAAATCATATCCGTGATATTAAATTACTCAAGATGAAGGAGAAAAGCCTCCAGCAAACCTGAAACAATGTTTTTCTTTCTGTCGTGTATATTATATATAGAGAGCAGGTACAACCAGCAACATTGTAATCCATTAGTTTTCACACCAAGAAGGAAGTGGAAAAAAAGGGATGTAAATAGAAACATACTTACAGGATATTGTCCATACATACTATATCTGACATGCCAATGAATAATAGTACAACAAACACAGATAGTTATGGACAGTTGTATCGAGTCAAACCAGAATTACATACTTGAGACTTAATACATGCAGTCCCTGCTCTTTGTCCCCCACCCCACATGATTCTTATAGCAAACCCCCTGATTCCTATATGAACCCCAAACTAACAGATTTAACCAAGCTCATTACCCCCATTCAGGTCCCAGTGAATGGGAGTAATGAGCTTGCCTCAGCCTTGCTATAGACAGTGCCATCATTACATAACCTACCACAGATTGGCCCCACAAATGAACTGATAGAGAGTGAGTTGGTAATCACCTTGTAGCAATAACCCCCCCACCCCCCAATTGTACCCGGCCAGTTACCCCATTCTTCCACGCTGTCCCGGTCGCTACTCCACCCCCTCTGCCGATCCGGGGAGGGCAGCAGACTACCACATGCCTCCTCCGATACATGTGGAGTCGCCAGCCGCTTCTTTTCACCTGACGGTGAGGAGTTTCACCAGGGGGATGTAGCGCGTGGGAGGATCACGCTATTCCCCCCAGTTCCCCCTCTCCCCTGAACAGGCGCACCGACCGACCAGAGGAGGCGCTAGTGCGGTGACCAGGACACATACCCACATCCGGCTTCCCACCCACAGACACCAAGCTGGAGGTAACAAAGGGATTCGAACCGGCGAGCCCCGTGTGGTTAGGTAAGGGAATAACAGGTCTTAGCCCTAAAGTTTTGTTTTCTGTTTGTCACTGACAGGTCATAGTACACACAATCGCATACAGGGCAACTTAAGGATGCCAACATATTCTGTCTGAAGATGACGTTGCCCGAGCTTCACGAGGTGACTGTGTCCGTGCCACTCACAGGGCCAGTTTCGTAGCTAGCTGACACTGACCCTGATCACACTGCCATTGAGTCAGCAATAGTCTGGCAGCAGTGATGCACTGTAAGTCCTAATTACCCAGGAGGCTATAGGCAGTGTTGGCCTTCCAGCCAGGGAGCAGTGTTATTGTTTGATCTGGGTTATAGAGGATTACAAACGAGGCATTTCAGTGATCGTCACACGCTCCCGCTGACTCTGACGTGATGGAAAGAATGAAAGATGTGCCGGGTGGAGCTTTAAGTGCCTGCTGTCACCATGACAGTATCTCACATTGCGTCATGTTATGATGTAAGCATCTCTCAGGCTAAAAAGGCACTTCTTGCACATGTTCGTGACTTGGGAAAAAAAATACGCAATGAAACTGCAGTAAAATACAGCCAGTCTCAGAATCATGTTTATTGGCCAAGTAGGTTTGCACATACATGGAATTCGACTCCGGTTTTGTGGCTCTCTCAGTGTACTTTACATAGAATAACAACACTACAACACAACAATCTTCAGATATATACACAAGGATTGATTATATACAGGCGAAATAAGAGGCGATGGAGGGCGATGGTGCAGAGAATATATCAGAGATGCTGAAATAGCAGGTTACTTACATACATGCCTGAGGTATATGGATATGACAGAGCGTACCAGTGTATGTACAGTGTATACACAGTACAATATATACAGAATGGCTGGATTTATTTGACAGTGTTTGTTGACAATCTTTTTGAAGTGGAACTGATATGCATGTACCATACAGCAAATAAACACTTTTTCTTTAAAGATATGACGTGACATAAAATGACCGAAATCCACCCAAAGCAATAGAATCACAAATGGATCTGAGGGAGGTTGGTCATGAGGCAGCATGGTGGCTTAGTGGTTAGCACTGTCGCCTCACAGCAAGAGGCTCCTTGGGTTCAGTCCCAGCCCATCTGCATGTTTTCCCTGTGTTAATATAGATTTCCCCCCCACACTCCAAATACATGCATGTGACGGTGAATTCGAGTCTATAAATTAACCACAGGTTTGAGGGGGACCTGCAATGCACGGGTGACCTGTCTGTGGTGTCTCCCTGGCTTTGGCCCCAGTGCCTGCTGGGATAGATTCAAGCAACCCTGAATTTCATCACATTAGTATAGATAATGAATGGATGGATAGAAGTTAACTACATGTACAGATGAAGCTCCATAAGTGGTGTATGGAGGGGTTACAAGTATCTGTGTACATGCAAAATGACGAGTGATTCCTTACAGGGGTCCATAGGCGGTTTTGGGGAGGGGCCAACAGGGGCCAGTGTCCCTGTAACACTGAGTTTGACAAGCAATGATTACATGGAGGGACTATCAGAGAGCTGCAACAACTAATGCAACACTGGCAAATGTCCTAAACAAGGAACATAATAAACAGGTTAGAGGAAATCAGGAATATATAGAAAAACAGTAGGGTAAGTGCTACTACTTACTGCCACACAAAACATTGCTCAAAGAGGACACAATGAGTCTGCAGTCTCAGATAATAAAGGGAACTTCATGGCAATTCTAGAGACAATTGCTAACCATGACAAAGCTTTTTTTTTTAAAAAAAAGGTTGACTTCCATTCATAATGCAAAGTACACAAGAAAAATCATTCAGAATGAGGTTCTGGATTGTTTGGCAGACATGGTTCGAACCAAAATTACAGAAGAAGTGAAAAGCAGTGAAGTCGTCAGCATCATGGCAGATGAACAAAAAAATGTAGGGGGAAAAAAACAGATTTTTCCAGTACTCAGGTACTATTTCAATGGAGCTATCCAGGAGAGTTTCCTCCATTTTGAATCTGCTGAGAGGCTGGATGCAGCAGGGCTTACTGAAAAAATAATCCACATATTGGAAAGTCATGGTCTAGAATACAAAAACAACCTTGTTGGCCAAGCATATGACGGTGCTGCCGTCATGAGTGGTAAGCATTCTGGGGTCCAGGCTAGAATCAAAGAGCAAGCGAAGTATGCCTTTTACATCCGTTGCAATGCCCACTGTCTACATGTAGTTTTAGTAGATACAGCCAAAGCTGTCCCAGAGGCAGAGGGGTTCGTCTCCTTACTAGAAAAACTACGTGTTCACACCTGAGTCATATGTCCATCCTAAATGGCTAACTGTACAAAGAGAGATGTACGAAGGTGCACCAAGAGAACTCCAATGATTAAGTGACACTCGATGGCCATGTCGATTCATAGCGCTGCATAACATGATGGATGGAGTGCCTGCCCTTAAGCGAGTACTGCATGAGATAGCCCAAGAATGCAATGGTGAACGAGCTATTGAGGCTCAAGGTCTGCTGGCACAGACAGACCTTGAATTCATTGTGCATCTTATAACACTCCCTGAAGTGTTTGGAGAAACAAAACTTCTCTCTGATATGCTACAGTCGTCATCGCTTGTCTTTTCAAAAGCTGTGGATTCAGCTGAAGCCTTTAGTTCAGACACTGAACGGCTTCAGGCAGGAGCCATTTTTTTGCCAACTTGTGGGATGAAGTGTTGAGCATTTCTGAGCAATGTGATGCTGCAGTACAGCCAGCTGCAAAATGACAATATAGGCTAAACTCAGTGAGCACTATGTACTGACCACTGTTGGTCAGAGAGAGTCAGAACCAGATAAAGATGGGTTTCGTACAGCCTTTTTCTACCCCGTCATTGATCAGACGCTGACGCGCCCTTTGAACACTGTCTTTGTTTCTTTTGTCCCGGGTCGACTGTGCCCCTCTGACAACACAACTGGCCCCAGCCTGGCCCCCCAAGTAAAACTGGTCTAGAACCACCACTGCAGGGGTCTCTACATGATAGGGAGACCGGGGCTTCTTGTCATATAGGCAAGTTGTCACGTCGTTAATATTTTCACAATCAGAGGTCGCTGCATAAAAGTCGAATACTAGTTTTGTGCATCTGCTTGGTCTGATGTCATATCCTGTCTGGGAAAATCAAAGCACACTGTTAACTGAGTGGAGCACCGATTTACCATTTTTCACATTCTAAAGTAAAAAATGAACTTGACCTTTTTTGTAATAATCTTCTAGCTGATAATCTTCACAATTATACATTTGCACTTGGTAGAGGGAAGAAGAAAGGGTCCTGTTATACTTTTGCTAATGTCCTTTGCTAATGAGCTTGAAGATATAGCGAACATGGCAGTTTGGCACAACTTGTCTCAGTAATTTTGGGGTAAGTTATCACATGTGACAGCTTGCTCTGAAATCACTGAGACAAGTTGCCAGTGTACATAGACACAGAGAGTCTGCTCGTGCACTGTTGTCGTGTGTAATTTTGAATTTCGTGGAGGTGTTTTTAAAGAGAGAAAGAAAGGAAGGCCGGAAAGAAGGAAGGGAGAAGAGATGATCAGGGATTATTAAAAACAAAACAAAAAACAAAAAAACACTCTTCCGAGCCGTCCCGGTTGCTGCTCCACCCCCTCTGCCCAGCCGGGGGTGGGGGGGGGGCTGCAGACTACCACACGTCTCCTCCGATACATGTGGGGTCACCAGCCGCTTCTTTTCACCTGACAGTCAGGAGTTTCGCCAGGGGGGCGTAGCGCGTGGGAGGATCACGCTATTCCCCCTCCCCCCCAAACAGGCACCCCGAACAACCACTGGAGGCGCTAGTGCAGTGACCAGGACACATACCCACATCCAGCTTCCTGCCCACAGACGCGGCCAATTGTGTCTGCAGGGACGCCCGACCAAGCCGGGGGTAACACCGTGATTCGGTCTGGCGATCTCTGTGTTGGTAGGCAACAGAATAGACTGCCACGCCACCCGGATGCCCCCTGCTGCAGACACCTTATATGGAACTGCTCCAGCAACCTGCGGTGGCGGCTGTATGGGACCCACCCAGGCTTCCCAGCTGTATAGGAGTCCGAGAGTTGTGATGCAGACGACTTTGTAAATGGCAGTTTTGGTGTGCAGGTGGAGGTGTTTGTTTTGGAAGGCCTTACGTCGGCGTTTGCCAAGGGTGACAGAGGCTTGTTTGATTCTATTATGAGTTCTGTGATCAGTGTTGCAGCCCTCAGAAAGGATGCTACCCAGGTATTTGGAAGATGGAGCAACTGAGAGTGGTTGGTGTTCTATAGTTTGTGTTGGGCGGCGCGGTCGCACAGTGGTTAGCGCTGTTGCCTCACGGCAAGAAGGTCCCGGGTTCGAACCCCGGGGTTTTCCAACCTTGGGGTTCATCTCAGGTCATCCTCTGTGTGGGGTTTGCATGTTCTCCCCTTGTCTGCGGTGGGTTTTCTCCGGGTGTTCCGGTTTCCCCCACCATCACAAAGACATGCATGTTAGGGTTAATACTCCTTTCTGTGCCCCTGACCGAGGCATGGCAAGACCAGCTGGAGTTGGTCCCCGGGCGCTGCACGGCGGCTGCCCACTGCTCCTAGCTACACAGCCAGGATGGCTTAAATGCAGAGCATAATTCCCCTAAAGGGATCAATAGAGTATGTTAAAATCAAAAATTAAAATAAAATAAAATACTGAAGACAGGCATAGTGTGTGGGGGGCCGGACCTCCACTGGCATCACACCTCAGTCTTGGTGGTATTGACTGATAGACCCAGCCTGCTGTAGCATTCACAACTGCGGCAGTGAAACACTAGGTGATAAGCACTTCGTCAGATAGTTTAATAAGACTAAAGAATCCAGTTTGAAGATAAGCCCAATGTATCCAATTTATCGAGTGATTGATTTCTGTTGTGTGAGATACATTTGCATGTGATTAAACGAGATACGGATGCTGTTGTTGATACTAAAGGAAGAGAACTGCAGCAGTTGTACCGGCTGCAGGGAGTGATGCTGTAACTGTAATCAAACCATCCTTAAGACATGTGAGGGATGGAGGATTAAGGGTCTGTTGACACCCATCCCCCGTGAAGTAGCAACATTAGATATGATTACAGATTACATAACTTGGAGGCAGTGAGCCGTTGGGCTTTTCAGGAACCTTCTTTCCCCATCAGTAATCTTCATTATTATATCACTGCATTATCTCATTTATCCTTTTGCCTCTCGCTGTTTGCAGTTAACACAGCTTACCATTTTCTCGACGCTTCTAGAGACGTGCATTGTGTTCACATGCGAATGGCCAAACGGCTGGAGAACACAGGAATTTGTCATAATTTTCAAATCTGGATGCAGCGAAGACTGTGCAAACTATCGCACAATAAGCCTCATTAGTCACGCAAGTAAAATCATGCTATCCATCTTGTTGGACAGAATGATAAACAGGGTGGAATCAGAGATGTCAGATGAGCAAGCAGGTTACAGATGAGGAAGAGGGTGTGCAGAAATGCTGGGAACACTGCAAACACTAATTGAAAAGGTATCCAACACAGATAATAAGGCAATGCTGATTTTCATTGATTATTCAAAGGCATTTGATTCAGCAAGCAGCACATCTCTTTAACGTCATGCTGGAAATGGGTTTCCTTAGACACCTCTTGACTTGACTTGACCTCGTTGCGCAACTTCAAGGTCTTTATATTGGCCAGACAGCAGTGGTGAGATGGAATGGTGAGAACACAGAAGCTTGTCCAATAGAGAAGGGTGTACATCAAGGTTGCATTGTATCACCACGCTTATTCATACTGTACACAGAACAAGTGATGCGTGGGGAAGCTATAGATCAATATGGAGTGAGCATAAGTGGTTATAAGATAAGCAATCTCAGATTTGCAGATGACACGGTACTAGCAGCTGATGGACAGCAAGATCAAAATAAAATGTTGAGTTGAGTAAATGAGGCAGGGGAAAAGAGGTTGCTCAGTTTGAATGCGAAAAAGACAAAGTGCATGAAAATGGGTGAATCAGATATTGCAATCTCAGTAGATGGGCAAGATGTAGAACACCTAGAGAGCTTCAAATACTCTGATTCAGTTAAGAAACATGACGGCGATTGTACAGATGACATAAAAATCAGACTTACCCTAGCAAAGAAAAGAATGATGGAGATGGGACAAATATGGAAAGATAGGGGAATAAGAAAAGAAGTGAAAGTCAGTCTACTTAAAGCACTCGTCTGGCCAGTGTTGTCATACGGAGCTGAAAGTTTGACATTGAAGAAAGCGATGGTAAACAGCACTGAGGCTGCAGAGATGTGGCTTTATCGTAGGATGCTTCGAATGAGTTGGACAGAAAAGCGAACGAATGCGAGCATCCTTAATGAATTAGGAACAAAAAGAGGACCAATGCCACATATAATGAAAAGAAAGCTATCAATCTTTGGGCATACCTGTCAATCTTTGGGCGTACCTTTACATATATTGTTTATGTACAATATGAACAACAATGGTCCCAACACTGAGCCCTGGGGCACTCCACACCTAACCTTCAGTAATTGTGATTTGAAGTTTTGACTTTGTATTACTTGTAAAGCGCTTTGAGTGGGTTTTGTAGCTAGAAAGGCACTATATAAAATGCAATTTGATTGATTGATTGATTGATTGATTGATTGACCTGTCATCCAGATGGAAGTAAATTAACGAAGACAATGATTTTGGGAACTACACCAGCAAAGCACAAGAGAGGCCGACTGAAAAGGCAGTATCATGATGACATCAAAGAATGGCTTTGTCTGAAAATGTCAGCGGCAACAAGATCAGCTCAGGACAGAAAGAACTGGAGGAGACTTGTTTGACAAGCATGCCATCCTGATGGTGCTGGCAACCCTCGCTAACGAGGAGGCCTTGAAGAAGAATCAGAATCAGAAGAAGAAGCATTGTCTTACATTTATCTGAAGGTAAGCATACAAGAACGAAACAAATCACACAAATCTCTACCTGTCCATCCATTATATCAACTTTTTAATGGCAAGAGATTGCACATGTTAAATTTCACTTGAGTTTTAAATCAGAAATTCCAAAAGCCAACTATGCTGAAACATAGCTGCAAGCTAACATTATATTTATGAAATAAACTTTTCCATCCAGTCTACTTTATGTAATTATACAAGCACTGGACACCACACTAATTGCAAAAGCAGTCCTGCAAAACAGAAGTTTCAGTTTTGAGGTCCAACATCCTCTGTTGTCTTTTCACCCCCCCCCCCCAATCTTTGCGAAAAGGTTGCTGTGACCAACTCCCGAAGCATGTTGGCGGTGAAACGGACATGGTAGGCGGTGCATCTGTAATCTGCAGAGAGGGCAGGCATATAAGAGAGCCCCTGAGTCCTACTTTGCCCTCACAGCAAGCCTAGCATAGATACCCACACGTCTGCTAGAGAGAGCAGCGCTGTGCTCACACCCGCTCGTCTGGCTGTCCTTCACCCAAGCAGCCGGTGAGTACACCAATTGGTATACGTTCACCATGACAGCAAAGGATCATGCATATTCAATATTTTGAGCTACAATTCAAATGCATTTTCACTTAACCACCATGACATCAATTGATTACAGTTATTCTATTTCTAAGATGCATGAAACTATTTATGAGTGGACTGTGTTAACTTGAACAGTGAGAGATGCTCAATTTTTGTTTGGTGTGTCGCGTTTGAAATAAATTGCCTCTTAGTTCAGTCAGTTGCTCAAATAAAGGGGAGAAACCTCTGCATAATGCCTTTGTTTTAGCTAGCACGCAATGTATGGCAAGAAGATAAGAGACATCGTTTTAGCCTTCTTGGGTATCAAACCAGATCAGTGTGGTCATTCACCACAGGCAATATCATAAAGGCATATTGATATCAAAAATAATCCTGGGAAATGATAGCAAATGAGTGATCAGTCCTTTAATAGGGAACACATGTACATGTACAATGGATCAATCTGGCTGTATAATTGAACATCAACAGCTGCTGTGCTCAACCCAGAGATACAACACAAATATCCATGCTAACATTTATGCTGCTCTTATTTTGGATACCCAGTGAAGATTACAGGACTTTATGTTATATCCGGTATTCTTGGAGTAAACTGTTTTCTGTGAATAAACAGGGGCAGTGGTTGGGAGTTTCTTACTTTGTTTACCTGACAGTTTCATTGAAGGTGTTATAACCAGGTGTGCCAAACACATTCTGCTTTAGTTATAATCACTGAGTAAATGTACAGGAGGTTGTCGATGCTGTTTGTGTGTTAAAAAACGTTAATGTGGGGGTCTTGTATTTATATAGATTCTAGATGAGCAAATAACTAATTGCATAATCCCCACTTTGAGACAAAAAACATGCATAGGTATAACCTACTATTGTAACAAGGTGCTTAAATGCCTGACAAAAATAGTGAACTCTGAAAACATATCCTTTGTATCAGCATTATTAGCATTCATTCTGCAGATGCAGTGCTTTGATGACATGCTTGCAGATGCAGTGATTTGACAGTACATGATGTGATTCACTTTTTTTGTCAGTGCAAAAGCCTCTTGTGGTTCTATTACAAGCCTCATACATGTCATTGTAGAAGGACATGGTGAGAGGATTGATCAATTAGACCCTCAGTGCATGCTCAGCAAATCCTTTCTATTGTCCTTGCTCTAACAAGCTTATTCTCCAAAAGCCTACGTGTGAACGCCTGGCTCGAAATGAAGAGAGGTGATGGAACGCTTATTAACTTAAGCCAGGGATTACAGAAATTGGGTCATCCTCACAGAACACCGGCCAAATTATTCCATTGCCAATAACAATTGACAAGGAAATATAAGTGTAAATCCTGCCTATAGTTCTCATTAGACCAGTAAGAGGATCAGGGTCTGCACTGTCAAACATAGTCTGTGTGCACAAGAGGGGATTTACAGAGAAAAAGTTGGATGCAGTTGACCCCCCCCACACACACCTCTTTTCAGTCATATGGTCACGTGATTGAAAAAGATTATTCTTTAACCTCTTATGTCTCTTTCACTCCCGAAACCGAAAAGGTGTCATCGAGACGACGGTACTTTGAGAGAAGTGTTTGCGTTTAAAGGCCAACAACCTGCGCACGACATCATAACCAGTCAAGATGAATCTTGAGCCACCCAAGAATGAGATCAAGTCGGCCACCCGTGTTACCGGCGGCCCTGCCACCCCACGCAAAGGACCACCCAAATTCAAGCAGAGGCAGACTCGTCAGTTCAAGAGCAAGCCTCCAAAGAAGGGAATCCAGGGGTGAGCCTGACATGAAACATACAGGTCACAGTTATTGCTGTGCACAGAGGCTGCAAGTTCTCACATTCATGTGTATAATAGCAATATACGTTGTTTGAATGATATCTTTTATTTCATTCACAGCTTTGGTGATGATATACCTGGAATGGAGGGCTTAGGCACAGGTA
Organism: Lampris incognitus; assembly: GCF_029633865.1. Lineage (NCBI taxonomy): Eukaryota > Metazoa > Chordata > Actinopteri > Lampriformes > Lampridae > Lampris > Lampris incognitus. The sequence goes on along the minus strand of NC_079227.1, from coordinate 30,271,139 downwards.
AGTGGCAGGGAAGATTATTACGATTATTCTCTTGTAAACTGCAAATTGCTGGAAACGGTTTTGACGAGACTTAAAATAAAAACCTCTTTTGCTTTCTCTGCAGACATCACTGTCATTTGCCCCTGGGAGGCCTTCAATCACCTGGAGCTGCATGAGCTGGCCCAGTATGGTATCATCTGAGCCTTCCTTCTACCTCCATCTGTTGAGTCCAGACCACTTCCATGCACTTCAAACCATCTGCCTCAGGTCCTGACACCCTAGATTTAAATGGATTTTTCCCGAACAAACCACCATAACAAACTGTAACAAACGCAAAAAATGGAAAAAAAAAAACTCTGTCCACTTAGACCGGATGCTTCTGTTGATTCTGCAGCCAGAGTTCACTTACAACATCTGCTCACTACTTAGGATCTGTTCCATTTGATTCTAAAAAAAAAAGAAAGAAAATCATTCTCAATAGATCTGCGCTGTTTTTAATAGACAACCAGCCTCATATCTCCTTTCTTCCTCTACCTTTCCTGTCATGCTTTTCTTCTTTCTTCCCTTTTTTTCTACCATTCTGTCACAGATAAATCTTGAAACTTATGCAAACAAGGCAGCCTCAAATTGAGTATAAGAAACAAACCCATGAAGTGGCTGGGTTCCCATTTCATGTGCTTCGGTGCCTCTTTTTCCATCTTAGAGGCCTGACCATCAATGCCGAACATATAAATATAAAACCTGAGTTCTGTAGAGATCAGACATTGCTAGCCATTGCTGAGCATATTTTTTCAGTGGGATAATGTTAATCAATCTCTCTCCCGTTACTGTCTTTGCTCTCTTTGTCCACCATCCATTTACTGTTACATGCCCCCAGCTTCACCAGGACACATTCTTTTCAATACATTATCTCCTTTACCCTATTGTCGACCTTGAAAATGGTGAAAATGTATATATGCAAGGTACTGAAGGTATTGAAAGTATGAGGTATTGAAAACCTTTATATGTTTGACTGACTGGCAGTTTGTACAACTTCTACCTTTCTCTTCACTACAAGCATTAAGCTGGAAGTAATATTACCATGGGTTTCAATACTGTCTGCTGCCACCTTTAAAAAAAAGGCAAAGGAATTTTTCGTTTATATGCAAAAATGAAAATAATTTTCTAGTCAGCATGCAAAGCATTTGCAACACTTTACTGTGATTTGGCAGGGCAGCAGTGTCTCATGTTGACAATACTTTCTTGCCAGGCATGTATAATGATATTTTTACATCATTTTATACACCTATATATGCCCTTGTGGTTTTTGCTTATGTTAACTTTCATTTACTATATCCTCCCATTGTATATTTCCCTTTTGTCAGAGTGATTTAAATGGAGATGTATCATTTATTTTTGCATGTGAAGGCTTTATTTTTCTCTTATACCTTCAAATGATGAACGTTCACCTTTATTATATTTGTTTTTAAGATAACAAATGTAGTACTCATTTGAGACCTGTAATTTTAAAGAGTAGGAAATGTGTTGTGTTGCATAGCAATGTACATATATTTCAAATTTCCTCATTATCTCCTCTTTTGACCATCATTCATTCCATCATTTATATGTTATCTCTTTGAGTTGTGTACTCATCATTTCATCCCCATTATCATCTTTATCATTGCTACCACTAACCTTTTGTTTTTTCCATTACTTTCATGAGAATTTTGCCCATTCTGACCGCTATTGACTTGCACCGATCCGATGTAGACATGAGTGCTATCCAAAATCACAACATGGTGTGCATTTTGTTTAACTTCATAGTTTTAGATTTGATGTTTATAACCTCGAAATAAACTCTCAAACTTTGGGATTTTTGTTCCTTTGAATTGTTCTGATCAAGGAGTTGAATGCCTTTCTACGACGATTGTGTTAGTATCTTGGTGATGTGACTGTGATGGAAGAATTTGTGGTTTAGTCAGTGTTTTTCATGTGAATGTAAAATGTAAAGCAGTAAAGGATGGTAGATAGGGGTGAGAAAGCAAGCATTGTCTTCTCTGCAGGATGAGGTAAAAAAATAAAGCGTAAAAAAGAAAAAAAAACAACTGTGCTTGATTTTTTTTAACTGAAACTATCTCGTAAAATAATGAAATTCCAGTCAACTGTTTACATTTTTTAACCACATTCCTTTGTATTCGCCATCAAAACTATGATCAGATTATAGCAACATGTTGATGGTAGTTACTGGTGTGGTTATCCAGCAACTTGTTAAAAGAGAAACATTTGCCTAAAATCCGGAGATTATATGTGCTAACATAATTAGACGCAAACAACCCGACGGTTGCACAGAATATTGTAAAAATGTGAATAAATTGTTAAAGTAAATGAAAATGGAAAATATCTGTTCTTCTGAAAGAGTGTCAATGGCACACTTTATCTTGATACCTGTCATTCCGCTTCACAATTATTTATATATTCATTCTTTATTGATTTTCTTTTATAGTTTTTTAAATAATTTTATTAATTATTGTTTTTTTTCTTTATCAATACCTTCCTTTCATCTGTGCACTTTCACTTAATGTAAAGCGTGTTGCATTGCATTTTAATTTACAAAACGTGCCGTATAAACCGCTTGAATGACAGATTGAATGAATGGCAGCGGAATTCAACGGAACATATATATTTGTTCCGAGATAGGAATTGTTTCTGCCGTGAGCACTTCGGTGTGGGACCACGGGGGACACGACAGAAGACGGACACAAATATCTGCAACACCAGGTGTTTGAGTACTGGGATGGAGTTTCGTTGACACTATTTGAGATAGCAGCTTTACGTTTCATTTTCAGTTGCCGTTGTCTGTTTGAAAACACTACGACACATATCGGGAACATTCACCCGAGCAATATGGCTGATAATATTGTGAGTATAACGGAAGCTTACATTGTTGGCAGTGAGGAATCAGTCAGCTAATGGGAATTAGCTTATTAGCTGAAGTCCGGAGTGATGAGGCAGCAGAATTAGCTTGCCAGCTCACGTTAGCTAGCAAGCGGTAGCTAAGGACTGACCGCGGCCTGGTTTGTTAGCTAACCGGCTAATGTTAGCTTCTTTTTTTTTTTAGCTAGCTTGCGACGTCTGAATGAAATGAATAACTATTCGCAAATGACAATGTCGGGTATGTAGCTGAAATTTTGGTTTAGCTCAGTAGTCAGAGCAAAACACATCTGTGGTCACCATAGACGCTTGGATGTTTGTAGGTTGATAAGTTAACATTTTCGAATGACTTCGTATGGAAGTCTTAACGCCAAATGAAAGTTAGCTAAGCTAACCACCGGTTAATTATTAGTGAACCATTCGCACTTCCTCGATAATTTCACATCGTTTCTCCGAAAGAAGCGAGCTCACAAACCAACATTTCAGTTTTGCATTGTCATCGTTGTCACACTGTTGGCGATAATACTCCTGTCAGCGCAGGAGTTGTTTTCATTGTGTGACTCATTGGGTATTAGACGATCACAGCTTTTGGTCGATTTCCTAGCTGTTCTGATATTTTCTATAAGTGGCTGACGTAAGAGCCCACACATTCCGATAATTTAAGATGACAAACCCCTGAGCGCATTTAATCTCTAGTGTCTTCGTCTTTCTTTCTTCAGATCATCCGGGTACAGTCGCCAGATGGGATGAAGAAAATTCCTTCTACCAAGAGGGAAACTGCTTCTGCTTTTCTAAAAAAGGTACTGTTTGGGGAATGTAACTATATCAGGAATTAGGAACACTTTGTAATTTCACCTCATGTACTTGCGCACATGAAGTGAAACGAAATGCCGTTTCCCCCCCGGCCCACAGCAGTGCAACATACAGACAAAAACACAAAAGGTTTATGAGGTCCAGAATAGATCTTGTACATTAATAAAACCCGATGGGCTTCAGATGGTATTCATTCTTAGACAGTCTTAACATTTATTTTTTTCTAACATGTCCTGGGGCTGTTCTGAGTGTCATCTTGACACTCCCACTTACAGTATTAAGTACAGTTTTGTAGAACACATGCATGCTTTCTCCTGTGGAACACTTGGCACTGATCTTTCTATCTTGTAGCTCTGCAATGATGCTGTCATTGAGAGCTAAGTTGTTAAAATTACGCCTGTGATTCCCTGGGTTTTGCCTTCCCCTACTCAGTGTTAATTTATGCATGAACCTCTGCAGAAAGGACCAGAGGGGTGCAGTGCTGCATTACTACCCTGTGCTGCCCCTTCCCTGTGGCTCAGTGGGAAGTTTTGTGTTTAGAGTATGGCATGTGCATTCAATATAGTATCACAGCTGTGTGTTAGATAATGCTTTACATCCCAGTCCCCACCACACCAGTCATGAGTGTCTTCCAGTTGGTATTGTTACCTTATAATTGCATTGTAAATTACACATCCATTCTAGATAATCAAATTTGTAAGGAAGTGTATGACAAACAAATATGGAACTGATCTGAAAATGAAGACTGTGATTTATAAAAAAAAAAGAAGATTTTATCCTTGTCCAGTTGGTCACAACAAATTGCACACTAATACTGACTTTAAAAGGAGTTTAATTTTTGCCATCATTGAATTTTGAATCCTAAAATAGAAGCGTGGTTCACCAGCCTGGTTTTAGTGGCGTGTTGCAGCAGTTCATTATTAAAAATTCATGTGTCTTTGTCAACGCAGGGTTATGTTGCCTGCAAATCAGTTGTTACTTAACAACGTGCATGTAGCCACTATATATGATGCAACAGGCATGGGTGTAAGTCCATGAATACTGGGATGGAATCTAGCGCTTTGCATGTACTCCTGTGTATAGGGTTAGTGGTTGTCTTAGGAAGGGCATCTGACGTAAAATTTTGCCAAGTCAGTATGCAGATTGACAAGACCATACCGGATCGATCGAGGCTCCATGCCGGATCGGTCAAGGTCTGGGTTAACAACGGCCACCATTGGTGCTGTGCCCTGACAGGGTACTGATGGAAACTGTAAAATCCGCTGCGGTGACCCGAAAAACAGGGAACAAGCCGAAAGAAGAAGATGCAGCCACTATATGAGAAAATGGTGATTGTGGAAATTAGTCTGTGCTCTGCAGGCTGTTTCTAAAAGAGACATTATGAAAGCAACTGACAGTGATTTTCTTTATCGAAAAACTGTCCTTGTGCTACAGGAAATGCTCTATACTCACCACTTCATGCTCAAGGGTGTTATATTTACTCACTTGAAATTTGCCTCACAGTTCTAATACCATTGATCTTGAAATGAGAAACGGAAAAATTGCCAACTGTAATGAGACAAACATTTGACAATGACATGTAGTTTGACAGATTGCTCGCTAATATCCATCAGTTGGTGTTTGGGGAGTTTCAAGTGCTTAAATCGTCATTACCAGATGGCTGTAGATGTAAATGACATCAAAGGTCATGACACTTGTGGCACTGTCTATATATTATCAATATTTTTGGAATATGTTAAGTGCCTCATGAGACAGTTATAGTGAAAAGTCACTGACACATGTTTTATACTGAAGATCAGATGATGTTTACCATTGGTTGTTGAAGAAAGTTATCTCATATAATGAAATAACACCAACATTGGCTTTCATTCCTGTCTGAAATGAGATTTGCAGATTGTTAAAGTGCCACAGGATACTTTCTTGGCTGGCAGACTTGTAGTGCTCTTAATAGCACTGAAATTGGCTTGCTCTAGAGTGACCTTATATACAGTTCCTACTGGTCCACTTTCTCAGCCTCCAAGCAGGTCATCTGCTTGCTTGGATATGATGGTTGGCATCATTTGTAAGTGAAGATTTGAATACCTGTTTACACAGGTACATACATTTTCTAAGGGTCTACATTTTTCTTTTTCTTTTTTCTATCCTGAAGGTTGTTGTTTACCATTGTATATTATTGTTGGTTTAATGTGCGAGCACTCCTAATTCCAGAGATCTGTTTGAAATCAAACTGGGTTCACCAGTGCTGTTAAATTGTTACCTTCCCCGCTGCCAAACGGAAAACAAACGTAGCTGAACTTTGGTTTCGGCTATTGATGTTGTGTCTATTGGTAAAGGTCTTTGACAAGCTTTTCTACCGTCTGCTTGCCAGCCACAACAACTTTTGTTTCTTCTTAAAACTTGCTGCTCTACTTACTGCCTTATCTTAAATTTAGTTGTTATACTGAAGACTGAAAATGCTATGCGGCATATATTTTTCCAAGAGAAGTCCAACGTGACAGTAACCATAAAAATGGGTGACTGCAAAAGTGTCTACTGTTTGGATTTTTGTGTATTAGCTGTTGTCTTAAATCCCCCCCCCCCCATCCATAGGGTTAGTGGTTGTGTCAGGAAGGGCATCTGATGTAAAATTTTGCCAAATCATTATGCGGATTGACAAGACCATACCGGATCGGTCGAGGCTCCATACCGGATCGGTCGAGGCCCAGGTTAACAACGGCCACCATTGGTGCTGTGCCCTCACAGGGTACCGATGGAAACTAAAATCCGCTGTGGTGACCCCTGAGAAACAGGGAACAGTCTGAAAGAAGAAGAAGAAGCTGTTGTTTTAAACGTGCCAGCAATAATACTGACATTTGTTTGCATGTGAATCTTCAGTATTGCAATTTGCATGAATCCATGAATTTTACTTTTATTGTCCTAATGAATTGCAAAACCAGACCAGAAACATCAGCATCCCTATTTTACCCTCAAGCATTAGCAAAAACCCAGATTATTTTGATGGCTTATGGCCCTGTAATGGCCTGGTGGCCTGTCCAGGGTGTCTCGCCGCCTGCCGCCCAATGACTGCGGGGATAGGCTCCAGCATCCCCGCAACCCTAAGAGCAGGATAAGTGGCTTGGATAATGGATGGATGAATGGCAAATGCTTTTCAGATTCAATATGTTGTTTTTCTTCAGACCATACTAATAATAGAAAAAAAATTGCTTTCTATGATCATTTTCAACAGAACAGTCTAAAAAAAAGACCTTGCATCAAAACCAGCAAGTTTGTAATAGTTGTTGATTATAGCCAAGCAAGAAGCAGTCAGAGGTCTTGCATACACAGCCAATGAGGACGTTTCTGCTACTGTTTCTCTCATGTAGATTATTACTGATTTGTTAGTTACACTTGGCCTGTGGCCAGTTGGGTTGCTGTATTTTGCCAAAAGGCAGATAGCAGGTGACCTAGTTTTTTTCCCCCCTACTTTGGTAAAAGGAGAAGAAGCTCTGGCAGTTGTCAAAAATTTCCCTGTGCAGGAAATACCTGATCTGAAGTGTTGTCGAATTTCTCAGTTCAGGTAAAATTATGCTTGGTTATTAGAGTTCATTTTCAGTTTGGCTAAACTTGGACACCACTCTCTTCTTTCTCAGGTGGCCAAAGAGTTTGGATTCAACTCCAATGGCTTCTCCATTTACCTTAACCGCAACAAAACAGGAGAGATCCTGTCCCAGAACAAGACCCTCAGCCTGCTCAAGATAAAGTGAGTTGTAACGAATTGTTGTCAGAACCAGTCATGGTTGTTATTTAATGGATAAAATGGCTTGCATTTGATACTTATAGGTGCTTATAGGTACTCCCCAGTCCTTTAAAGAACATTTACTTACTCAAAAAGTTTGGGAAATGTCATGGAAAAAGTGATTTGTTTTATTCTGACAAATGTTTAACCTCAAGCTCAACTGCTGATAGATGTAACACTTTTAAAGAAATAATACCTAAAATAACCATCTCAGTCCCTTATTATATGAACCTAAGTTAAAGTTCCAGTTAGAACTTAAACTTGGAAAGAAAAAAAATAGATTTGATCAAATCAGACATTCAAATATAAATGGCTACATATTAGTCATGAAAAGATAACTGCAATGTTATTAGAAAGTTTGCAGTTCAGTTATCAAAACCTTAGGAGTCTTGCAGTATATTTAAATTTGGAGTATGGCTGGATTAGTGATGCAGCTTGATGAAAAATTGTTCACTTTTATAAATGCTCAAGAAAAGTTTGTGGTAACACTTTCTATGAAGCTTGCGTCTATAATGCCCTATAAGCATCTATAACACCCTATAAGCATCTATTGCATCTATAATGCCCATACTTTCCTATAATGTGTATTACAATGACTAACAGCTATGGCTGAAGACTGTGAAATAGCACTGAAGTCTAATTATGCATCTCTACACAACTTCAGCAAAACAAGTTGGCTATGATGCATTATGACATTTGACAGATAAAAAGGCTAATGATGACATTTATAATGCATACATCTGTTTTAAATTGACATAATGTATCATAAAAGTGGTTATGAGGTGTTGTGAGGGCGTATACATGGTTATAATGAATCTTACAATGACTTATAGCTACACATATAGGGTGTTATAGATGCTTATAGGGCGTTATAGATGCAAGCTTCATAGAAAGTGTTACCAAGTTTGTTAAACTCTTACTTGTGCTCGTCTCCCTCTGTAGGCATGGGGACATGTTATTCCTCTTCCCCTCGAGCTCCTCAGGGTCCTCGGGAGAAGTCATGGATACAGCCACCCCTCACTCATCTTCATCAGTACCTTCAACCTCCTCCTTCTCTGCTCCATCCTCCTCCTCATCCTCTTTTATGCCTCGCTCCCACTCTGCAACCCAGGTCCAAGAAGATGAGATTGATCAGTATCTGGCCAAGCAGGATGGCAAGATCTACAGGAACAGAGATCCACAGCTGTAAGAGAAAGGGGTAGACTAGAAAAGCGCTATATAAAATGCAGTCCATTTTACACATCACTGTAATAATTAATATTGACTACATAACCATATTCAAGGATTCAGACTGTTTCTATAATTAGGTTGACTAGGCACCACAAAAAGACGTTTTAGTGTAAAATTATGAAAGGGCTTTGTCATGTTTCGAGTTTTACAATTAGAGATGCGCTGATCGATCAACCGATTCCAGTCACCAGCCAGTTTTCAGCTTGATCGACCATGACCGGTGACCAGCTGGTCAGTCTCAGATATATCTGATTCTGTGCCGACCAGATTTACACAAATGCGCTGCACGATTGTTCACGTCACAGATACAGCGACACAGACAGTAACGTCACAGCCACACACACAAATGGTAAAACATGTAATCAAAAACTGTCGTTTACCCTGGGAAAGTAAAACATGTTAGATCAAGTGGGGATATACTGCAATTAATTTTCAGTTGGATTTTATTTAGAGTTGTCCCGAACATCTTTTTTTTTTTTTGCCGTCATGTATTCGGCAGCAAGTATTCAAAGGTATTTGACGCTATGGCAGGGGGCTGTGCAATAATCAAATAGATTACAGATCTAGACTATAAAAACTAAATTGCTTGTATTTTTTTGTTATTATTAATTGTCTTTATCACATGCTATCATTAGACGTTATTGTAATTATGCTATTGAGAGACAAAGGTAAAATTGGACTTCAAGGTATGTCCTTTTTATTGACATAAACTGGCTACAAATACACTTTCAAAGTGCAATCGGTTGCTCACAAAAAGAAAAAAGAAATAAGGCTTTTTGTCAGTGTAGACTTTTCCATGAAATCTTAAATATTTCCATGCCATATTGCCAACTGCCGTTTACCGTCTCCCAGGGCAAAAAAAAAAATCGAATACTGATTTTGCTGTCGATAACAATGGCATTGATCGAATGCAGCCTAGATTTTATTTGGACAAAAAAAAAATCTCTATCCAGTAACGTAGAGCACTTTTTTATTTTGAGATTTGAGTGAGAGAAGGTCCTGTAACCTGGTGCAATTTTGGAGAAAATGCAAAAGTTATTTAATAGTCAGTGTTTTATTATGAACACAGAATTGAAATTTCCGTTAAAGAAATGTCACAAAAATGTTTGTGTATGCTGTCAATTATAGTTCTCCATCCATTATCTGAACGGCTTATCCTGCTCTCAGGGTAGAAAACAAAATCCGAATCGGCCAAAATCTGAAAAGGCAGGACAGACTTTTAAAACATCAGAAATTGGAATCAGCTAAGAAAATTGCAATCAGTGCATCTTTAATTACAACTGACTTTTTTTTAAGAGTAATTTTAGAAGTTGTATACATTTGAAATCAGCGATGTATATATTTGAAAAAGGTTGATTTATTAATTAAATGATTGTTGCAGGTGCCGACATGGTGCCCTTGGAAAGTGTGTACACTGTGTACCATTAGAGGTAAGTGTATACATCTCACATTTCAATAAGGACGATTCATGTATTTGAAGTATATATTTTATTTTTTTAATATGGTGATATGACTTTAAGCTTTGGAGTTGAATGGGTCATTGTATGCAGGCTGCTCCTAGTGTGGACTAAAATATTAACAAAGCACAATCTCTTTATAGACAGTACATAGAGCAGATCCAAAGAGGTGGCAGGTAGGCATATATAAGACTAGCAGAGGTACCTGGCGTTGCCCGGGGAAAATGTTCTCACCAAAATAACCAAGACGATATAATCGATGATGAAATCTAGGATAATTTATAATATGATACATGTGATAAACGAATGTCGAATAAACGAATCTTATTAACTAAAATGATCAAATGTCATAATTTTCAAACCATTCATCGAGCTTCTTTGCCAATGTGTGTATTAATCACTCAGTGCTTTCAAGCGCCTCAGGGTAAATCACGTTGCGTGCTTTCAGGCTAGCTTTGACAATGTTAGGTGTAGTGCCTCCCTTGACCCCTGGAAGGAAATGCCGGAAGTCTCCACAAAGCATCGTTGGAATGCCTCTTTCACAAATAAATCAAATTTTTAACTTGGTTTTTCAAACATTTTTCGAACTCTGCAATCCTTGGAAAGTGCTGATTCTAAAGATACCTTTCTTTTTGTTCTACAATGAGTATTTCTGGAGTTTTAAGCGAACATACAAACATACACTCTTGCTTTATATATATATAACGAGAGAGATATATAGATAGATAGATAGATAGATAGATAGATAGATAGATAGATAGATAGATAGATAGATAGATAGATAGATAGATAGATAGAAGCACAATTGGGTTCTCCTAGTTAAATAGCCCACCCTGAAGCAGGGACAATTGTGATTAGTTTATAGTTGTAAAGGTGGTTTAATATGTGGCTGAGGTCAAGTCAGTTTTATTTGTATAGCCCAATATTCAATATCACAAATTTGCCTCAAGGGGGTTTACAGCAACATGACATCCTGTCCTTAGACCCTCGCATCAGATAAGGAACAACTCCCAACCAGATCAGCACACTCAGCAGAACTTTGCCGATTCAACTTGCCCTGCCCTTTTCTGTCAACTTGCTTTGCTTTTTCAGATCATAATGTTAGCACTAATGTGTATGGAAAAATGTTTAGCCTGTATTTTGTCAACTATACGCTGACTTATTCTTACACCTTTTTTTCCCCAGCCTTTTGACGAAGACTACCTGAACCACCTAGACCCACCTGTCAAGCACATGTCATTCCACGCCTACATTCGCAAGCTGACTGGTGGCTCAGACAAGTGAGATACATCATAATTTATTGTGGAATTCCTCATTTGCAAACACTGACCTCCTGTACCTGAAATACTAACATCCTCCTAGGGCAGGGCAATATATCGGTATTATATCAATATCGTGATATAAGACTAGATATTATCTGGGATTTTGGATATCGTGATATGACATAAGTGTTGTCTTTTCCTGGTTTTAAAGGCTGCATTACAGTAAAGAGATGAAATTTCCTGAAATTATTAGACTGTTCTAGCTGTTGTATTATTTTTCTCTACCTGTTTGGACATAATATCCACATTACTAATGAGTATTTATCAAAAATGTTATTGTGTAAATATTATTTGAGAGCAACAATAGTCATTTCTATAATGACATCAAAATATCAACATCGAGGTATTTGGTCAAAAATATCATATTTGATTTTGTCCAACATCGCCCAGCCCTACATCCTCCTAATTATCGTCTTCTGCAGAGGGAAGTTTGCAGCATTGGAGAACATAAGCTGCAAAATTAAATCAGGTTGTGAGGGCCACCCTCCCTGGCCAGAAGGAATCTGCACCAAATGCCAGCCCAGTGCCATCACCCTCAACAGACAAGTATGTACAGTCCCATAGCACTGTGCTTGCCACACTGTCTTGGATTTAAGTGCCTCTACACAGTGTTTACATTTGCACTTCACACTGTTGATGTTCAGCTGCCGTGCTCATCCAAAACAACTCAACAAGTTAGACCTATATTGTTTGAAATTACAATCTTGAAGACTTGCATGCAAACAACTGTACTTCTTGATAGTTTTTATTGCTGATGTATTGAAAACATTAGCTAATATATAAATACAGTTAGGTAGTACAGGAGCTAGATGCAGAAGAAGAACAGGGGTAGCAGGGAGTTTGAGGAGAAAGTTAAGTTGCTGTGGCTAGCAAGCAGATATGTTAGAACACGCTTGTAAAAGAACTCAACTAAGAAATACTAGGAATTGACAATATATCATTTGAGATGATGGTCTTAAAATGCATGTGAAATGCTGTCTACTGTTACCAGTGCCTATCCCCATCTTTTTTTCTTTTTCTTTTTTTTAGAATATCTTTATTACATTTTCGTATACAACACAACAGCTCAGACATGACAAAATGATTAAGAGTAAGAAGTAAAAGATAAAAAAATAGTGGGTATTATCTCCATCCCCAACCCTCACCATCCCTTACAGAGAAAGGCAACATCAATTAAATAAATGTGTCAACAGATAGCAAGGTTACAGGAAAACTGGTTTTGCAATAGAAAAGGTACAGGGACAGGCTAGGCCGGTTTAGGAAACCCTTGTAATATTGAAGACGACAGCGTGGGTCCAATATGTTCTAAGTAAGGGTCCCAAATGGCCATCAATTTATGAAAAAATTTCATATCTTAGTGCCTGCATGAATGGCATCATTAATTGTTTACACTTTGTGGCAGCATGTTTGGTATTACCCTGCACTCACACCAAAAGTGCCGTGAGCACAAGCTTTCACTCTGGAGGCTAGTCGTTTACTGCCAGCCACGTAATGGTCGTCACCAGGGGGGCAGGTTTTTCATGCTGTGCTGCAGACCTCAAGTATAGTTGTGCCCAATAGCCTAATAAGTTTGTAATGAAGATAGTAAAGATGTTTCAGCAGGACGAAATCCCTTCAGTGCACCATTGCTAATTTACATAAAGTTAACCCCAGCTCAATGTAATTGTTGCTCCGGGCGCTGGCAGTGCTTGTTGCTGCTGCTTTGGCAACTGGCTGCTTTTGTCACTCATGGCGCTTTTAGTGCAAGTGCAAGGTTACACTGCAACTTGGACTAACAACTTGTGTTATAGTAAATAATAGTCTAAAAATATGGGTGCCAGCAGTCAGCAAGGTGATGACAAAGCAATAAATCTCTAAATCTGTGACAAAATTTAATCCTATGCTCTGTCTTTGCTTGCCTGGGGTGATTTTGAATTCAACAAAACAGATGCCAAACTAAAGAAATTGGCTTTGCAAATTTTGTTCTGTGGAATTTTGATTTACTTTCCTTATAGACCGATGTTAACCAATTGAACTTGTCATACCAGCTGCACTGTGGACCTTAACTGCCGGCATACACTCCTTTGCCATTTTGTGCAAATTGTAGTCAAAACTTCAAATGCATTTAGATAGATAACTATCCCATTCCTTTCTCATTCTTAATATTGTTTCCCGAATTACAAACTCCTTGTAGCAGCTCTAAATCATAAAAATTACATGAGATCAACAGTAATGTGTCCTAGTGTCAGCACCATAATATCCTAACAATAACAGTGATTAGAGATTCAATATAGTAGGTAGAAGGTGACAGAAGAGACTGACTATTATGACGCACAGAGGGGTCATGTAAATCCCTCTTCATAATCCAGAGAATGAATGACTTAAATTTAAATACCCGTGACACAATTATTCATTTTTGACTCAACAGAATCCTGAAAGTGTTTTTTTCTTTGTGCTAATTGCAGAAATACAGGCATGTGGATAACATCATGTTTGAGAACCACACTATTGCTGACCGCTTCCTGGACTTCTGGAGGAAGACAGGGAGCCAGAGAATGGGTTACTTGTACGGCAAGTACACTGAGCACAAAGACATCCCTCTCGGCATCAGAGCTGAGGTGGCTGCCATTTATGAACCACCACAGGTGAGTGCAACCTACTGACTGTCTGAATTTATTTATTTATTTGTTTGTTTGTTTATTTATACGGGATTCCCACAGAAATGTGGGATTGGTGAGTCTGGAAATGTGTGGGAAAATGTAAAAAAAAAAAGGTTTGTTGATTTGCAGGTCTTGTCAGATTCAGAGATTACATAAATTCATTTGGAAAAATATTGTCCTTCCCCAATACAGAAACAAATAGATATTATGGGTAGATTTATCCCCAGTCATTACATATTATAATGTTTGTTGTGAAGAACAGTTTTCATCTATGGTGTTATTGTGTGACAAATATGATGAACAATATGACTTAGCACAAATCATATTGGAATACCTACTAAAATCTTCGAATTAACTCAAAGAAGTTGGCTGGAACCTGCTATATCCTCCCATTGCAATTCATAACTCGCACAGGTAGTGGGGGATCAGGAACATTTATTTGTCATTTCATTTCATTTCATGCACCTGCACACATGAAATGAAACGAAATATTGTTTCCCCCAGCCCACGACAGTGCAACACAAAGACAAAAACACATATCCAAAGTACAAAAATGCATATATACAACGTATATATATATGTATATATAAAAATCACTATCCAAGAGAGTGAACACCAGGATGACTGTCAGAACTGCTGGTCTGCATGGGCTAGTAGTTAGCTTGGCCTGCCCCGCCTCTGCGTCCTGTTAGACTGCCCTTGGTGTTTCCTCCTCGTGTGCAGCTCCAGGCAGGGCCATGGTCCCCAGGCCCACCGGACGCAGCAGACCAGGCTCCCACAGCCGATCCAACCACTGGCGTAACATATTTATTATGGGCCCTGGTGCAAGCAACCCTCGTAGACCCCCCCCCCCCGTCTCTCTCTCACTCGCTCACACACACACACACCACCACCACCATAGGTGGGTTTAGTAAGTAATTTTAGTAATTTATTTGTATAGCACCTTTCACAGATATACAATCACAAAGTGCTTCAGAGCATAAAATATAACAAATAAAATAGAAATATCAAAGTAAAAGACAAAGTTTACACAGATGAGTTATTGTAAAGGTCAGTATGTCAAAGATTGGCTACACTTCAGAACCACGGAGAGCGGACGCACCACGGACAGAGTTCGGAAACCTAAACAGACGGTCTCCAAATCAAATCAGTCGACAAGGCAATGAAACAAGTCAACAAAGCAACTAGGCTGTAATATAGCTTAATAGCCTTGTCATTCAACAGTAACGGGAGCACACATCACACTCAAAACCTGGTAGATTGCATGGTTTGGCACGCACGCAGCACACATGGCAGCTGTCCTTTTTTTCCTTGCTCTCCTTCCTCTTTTTACATCCACTTTTATGTGTGTAACTCATGCTTGCTTGCTTGATTTTATTTTTCTAACGTTACTTATGTAGGCTAGATAGGTAAATGATATTGCGCGCGCTAAACAAGCTATCATCACATGCTCAAAACAGACACGCAACATTGGACTAGGACAATGCATGCAGAAATATTGACGGGCCCCCCCTAGCGACGGGCCCTGGTGCCACTGCACCGGCTGCACCACCTATATTTACGCCAGTGGATCCAACGCTAGCTCTCCCAGCCAGACACCTTCGACACACCTTCCCACACTCCACATGACGACACCAAAAACACAGTCAATGCTAGCCGAGGCCACCGCCAGATCGCCCTCGGTGTTATCGGAACTGCCAGTCTGCATAGGCTAGCAGTTAGCTTAGCTTGCCCCGCTTCCGCGTCCTGTTAGACCGCCCTCTATGTTTTCTCTTCGGGTGCAGCTCCAGGCAGGGCTGTGGTCCCTGGGCCCACCGGACGCAGCAGACCAAGCTCTCCCAGCCGATCCAGCACCAGCTCCCCCAGCTATCAAACGAAGACACAAATTTAGACGCAAATATGGACCACAAAAAAAAAAGGACGGATGCAGTTTAATCTAGAGAAAAATGACACGAGCCTCCTAACACATTACACTCCCTCAGGAAAACCCGCAGCTGGCAGATGAAAAGAAGTGGTTGGCTGGCTCCACGTGTATTGGTTGGAGGATGCACATGGAAGTCTACATCCTCCTCAGCCACTGTAGGGGTCATGCAATGATGGAGCCATGGGAGAACAAGTAATTGGACATGTTAAAATTGGGATGAAAAGGGGAGAAAATCAAGTTTGGAGAAAATACAGAATTTGAAAATGGACACTGTGTATTAAACTGGGATAAATTCCATGATCATGCAACCACAGATAGTGATTAGCTCTTGGTGTGTTAAACAGTTGCTTGTGATAAGACAAAGATGCTTAAAGAATAGGGTCACTCTGAACCCCCGCTTCATTTTAGTGAGCTGAGGTGAAGTTTAGAGTAATACATGCAAAAATGTCACTTAATCGCCTCAGTGTTGAGAAATTTGCCGCATAGCTGAATCTTCTTTCAGGGCTTCAATTTATTCCTGTAGGACAGTTGTTTAAATCTCCGTATTTCCCAGACCATAAGTCGCTGTTTAATTTACTTGTCTGGCTCGTCTTGTGACTTATATCCAAAGCAACCTGTACAATGTAGTTTTGTCGGAGGAATGTACTACATTTCAACCAAGGCCACTAGATGGCACTGTTTAAACTTGTAGTTCAATTGTAAATACTGTACCGCCATATAAATGCGACTTGCACACCGAAGCGACTTTTCCCCCCCTCACAACAATGTTTTTTGCTGAGTGCGACTTGCACTGCGGTGCGACTTGTAGTCCGGAAAATATGGCAAAACAAGACGCTCAAAGCACAGTCACACATACAGACGGGTGACAAATTAAAGGGAAAAACCTGAATGCTTGACCTCTACAGTGAGGGTGTCCTGGGGCTCTGTTATGCTGTGGGGGCCATTTTCCTGGCATGGCTTGGGTCTACTTGGCCTCTAAAAGGGACAAATCAATACAAAGTTATTCTGAGTAATCACCTTTATTGTATGACGAAGCATTCCTATCCTGATGGGAGTGGTCTCATACAGGACGACAATGCCCCCATCCGCAGGGCACAGGGGATCACTGAATGGTTTGATGAGTATGAAAATGATGTCAATCATATGCTGTGGCCTTCACAGTCATCAGATCTCAACCCAGTTGAACACTTATAGGAGATTTTGGACCAACATGTTAGACAGCGCTCTCTACCACCATCATCAAAATGCGAAATGAGGGAATATCTTTTGGAAGAATGGTGTCCATCCCTCCAGTAGAGTTCAGAGACTTGTAGAGTCTATGACAAGGAACATTGAAACTGTTTTGGAGGCTCATGGTGGCCCAAGACCTTACTAAGACACTTGATGGTGGTTTTTCCTTTAATTTGTCACCTGTCTGTATATTCATATATTTTATGTTTACATAGAAATCGAATTTTTGCAGTTGATACAGTAAATCTCAACCACCTGTAAACTTTCACACTTGTGAGACCGGGGGCTATGTGTTAGTTTGGATATGTGTGTTCTTGTAGTTTTTGGATGCATTTTTGTCTTTGTGTTGTACTGCTGTGGGCTGGGGGAAACAGCATTTTGTTTCATTTTATGTGCACAAGTGCATGAAGTGAAATGACAAAGTCTTCCTGATTGCTGAGGTTCTGTTGCTCAGAAGTCCTGTGATGTTGACTGTGGCTGTGTTGGCTAGATGTAGTGTAAACAAACCTGTCATTTGACAGTCAATGGCACAGACGGGTAAACACATTTGCAGAGGTACAAATAAAATCGTTTAACTTGATAAAGAACATAGCTTGTGACTTTTTTCCCCGTTGGAACCTATCTGAATGTATTGTAATACTCCTGTTTTTGAAAAGGAGATATATTATGGTTTTTGAAGGTTGAAATGATGGCTCGATCGGTCCGTGTTAAAGCCCAGTGAGAGTTCCCTAATACTGAAGTGAATACTGAAGTATTTCTTAAAGAGCAGGGTAACCAAATTGACAGATTTGCTTCAAAATACTTTATAAATGTGGGAGATGTATTGCTGTTGACATGTTAAAATGTGTTGAACCATGTATAGAACTGATTTGCGGAGTTAGACCGTTTTTGGGTATTTTTCCCTTTTCCTTTCTTGATTTTTTTGGCCGGCTTCCTTGGTGACGTCGCTGTCTTCCTTTCGGTGCCACACCCCCAGAGTCGGAAACCAGTGGACGCTGCAGATTTTTACACGTTTTTGAAGCTTTGTTTTATATACTTCGCAACATTTTTAATCATACAGAATTGGCTGGGTGGTTACTGATATGTTTTCCTGGGGTATAGGTATCCCAAAACACAGATTTGAGCTCAGTTACCCGCCACTTTAATACTGGGTGGCATAGTGGCCCAGTGGTTAGCGCTGTCGCCTCACAGCAAGTAGGTCCTGGGTTCGAACCCCAGGGTTGTCCAACCTTGGGGGGGGGGGGGTCGTCCCAGGTTGTCCTTGTGTGGAGTTTGCATGTTCTCCCAGTGTCTGCGGTGGGTTTTTTTCTGGGTGCTCCGGTTTCCCCCTCCATCAAATGAAACATGCATATTAGGGTTAATACTCCTGTCTGTGCCCCTGAGCAAGGCAATGAGAAAAGAACTGGAGTTGGTCCCCGGGCGCAGCATGAAGGCAGCAGCCCACTGTTCCTAGCTACACAGATCACAGCTAGGATGGGTTGATTTGCAGTAACTGAATTCCCCCAAGGGGATTAATAAAGGAAACTTAATAAGTGGTGTTTGGATGTCTTCAACAAAGGCATGGATATAAAAAAAGAGATTTAAACTATGCTTGTAAGTCTTCTGGTCCCCTATAGAGTTGTAATAAACTTGGGCAGCCAAAAGGGGACAGTAGATGCACCCTAAAGGATATCTAAATACACACCTGTAGAGCAGTCATGAACTTTCAGACTGTGACTGTGGCTGCACTACAGATTAGTACTACAGTTTGAAGTCGTTTGATCGCTTGTCAATGTTCTTTTAGCTGCATCTGTGTTCCGTAAGTTGTTATAATCGTTGTCATCTCGTTGTGTAGTCATAAACTTTTATACCAATCAATATTTGTGACCATGTTTTACCCTTTTCATTCTTGTTGTTTCATATTTATATGCCATCATTCTTGGCTACTGTGTTTCAGAATGCCACTCAGAACAGTCTGGAATTGTTGGACGATCCAAAGGCTGCAGCTGTGGAGGAAATCGCTTCCAAACTTGGCCTGTGCAAGGTTGGACTACTCCTGTCCTCAGCGTTATTTTACACCACCTTTAACTTCAGAAAAGCAAATGAAAACTTATACTATAACATACATGTATTAGTATTACTCTTAATGCAGACGTCATTGACTAGGTGGATTCCCGTCTTGTTAGTAGTCTTGTGTAGGCTTCCTCCCAATACAGCACAATACAAATCTTTGGAACCTTATCCATATATTGCCAGTCTCCTTTTCCTGCAGACTAGCTTGTCAGTATTCGGAGATATTGGGCTGCCCTGTCAAGGTGCATAAGAACCTCGTCAGTATCGTGGCATTCCCAGAATTCCTGAAACTTCTCATACTGATGGCTCAAAGAGCTTCCACATGTTGAAGTGGCCATAAATGTTTCAAGACCTTATATCGCACATGCTTTTTTTACTTTATGCATTATTTTCAAAGGGGTGGGGCAGTACCTTATAAAGAACTTTACATGTAGACACGTTTGCCTTTTTATAACCTGGTTGTGGTGCTACTGTACTTTTGTATCACGTTTTCTAAATTGTAATGTTTGAAATTGATGATTTTGAATGATGTATGTGATTTTGTTGATATTCAAAGGTTTTCTTTCCTCTGGTATGTAGGTGGGCTGGATTTTTACTGACTTGCTGTCTGAGGACACGAGGATAGGCACTGTTCGCTACTCGAGAAACAATGTGAGGATTCATCCAACTTTAGGCAGTTGTGTGTCTCGTAAAATAAGTTTAACATTCTTGTTTTTCATCTGTGGTAATTTTATCCCTACTTTTGGCAGGACTCGTACTATCTAAGTGCAGAGGAATGCATCACAGCTGGATTCTTCCAGAATCAACAGTCAAACCCCTGTAGACTCTCCAGAGAAGGACATTTTGGCTCCAAATTTGTCACGGTAGTAGCAACAGGTAAGATGTTGACCTGCGATGAGTAGACCTGCAGCAGAGACCAGCTTCCTCGCTTCTTGTTTAAAGTAAGAACGCATTGGGCATCAACAACACTTCCTGTTGGTAAATACAGGGAGACTTACATTTTTCTTTTTATCTACCATGACTCATAATTTGAGAGGGAATGCTCAAATAAGTTATTTGCTCTGCACTTGTACTATTTTGAGTCATTAATTTTGGAACGATGCCAAAAGAATCAATTCCACTTATGACAAAGTTAGAGAGGTTCTGTGTCAGAAGCAGCATAAGACCAAGTATTTTTCTATGCCCCAATTTTTTCGTGCAAGTTCACATAGATTAGTTGAGTATGAACATACAATTTAGTGATCATCGATAAGTCGTTGACTTTTTTGAATTTTAACATTCTTTATTAAAATTTCACTGTAGGCCCCAGCCTTCTGTAATTTACCTACTCCCATATTGCCCACTTTATTGCAATCTACGGATTTGAAAATCCATTTTAGTGCATTTAGTGTGTCCAAGATTATGAAATATTGCCCCTGAGTTGTCCTTGCTCCGATAAGCAGATAGATCTGAGTCCATTTGAGAAAACTAATAGATTAGATTGGAGATCGCTGCGGCCCATTGGCTTATGATGTCAATGTCAGGAAAATGAATGCGCAATGTAAGTGTTAGGGCCCGTGTTTCCTTTTTAATATAAAGATGAACAGCCTCATCAGTCCTGCTGAAAAGCACAGAACTGAGTTGCAATCTCACTGTTAAGACTTGTGTCAGTAAAGGTTAGGCAGCCAACGCTGATGCCATCCATGTACAAACAAGTAGAGCCTGAAGCCCAGGCATTCACTCTGTTTTACTTGTTTAGGGTAGTTGCCTATTTTTGTGTTTCCGCTATTGACAATTTAATCATGCTGTGAATTAATGGTGATGTGTTTTATCATTTAGTTTTGTACACTTTGGTTGGCGTTTTTGTTATTTTTAAGGCTCAATAAGTATTTAGAAGCTGAAGTTACCATATATTGAGCGCTTTGGGTATCTAGAAAAGCACGATGTAAATGTCATGATTATATTATTAATTATTATATTGTCAGAACAGTTGGTAGTGGTTCACTGTGCAGAAACTTGAGAACAAATGCCACAAGCTATAAAAGTTTGACCAAACTGAACTTTTGCTTCAGGCAGTATACCCTTACCCTTCTCTACATCTAATATTGATTCACATAGAAATAGGAATAATTTAATTGCTCATAAGGCAAAATGTTATGACTTTGCCAAAATACAGAAATTCCACAGCTAAATGTGTTGGTCTACCTTTGTGCCCTGTTTGTAGGTGGTCCAGACAACCAGGTTCACTTTGAGGGTTACCAGGTATCCAACCAGTGCATGGCTCTGGTGAGAGACGAGTGCCTATTGCCTTGCAGAGATGCCCCAGAGCTAGGCTATGCTAAAGAGTCCAGCCCTGAGCAGTATGTACCAGATGTCTTTTTCAAGGTAAAAACCTATTTATATTGCGCCCAACACTCGGGTTGAAATCTGCATTAATATACACAACACGCAGAAACCAATGTACACAACACACAATTTTCATAAAGCTGGCATTATCATCCACACATAATGTCCTTTCCTGAGGTTGGATTGTGTCAAATTCACATTTGTTCAAATGATCCAAACCATGGGCCTATTGAGCAGAGGGATGACCACAAACAGCACTCTATACTTGTCTGAGACAATCTTCCGAGTGTTTGCGAATTAATGATTACTCTTAATTTTCTACTGGCAAGGGCAGAAACAGCCGTTTCATCAAGATGTCAGAATAGAATAAAATATATCTTTATTGTCCACCAGGATCGAAATTTGTCTGCAATAAATATGCTTTTCTGTCTGTGCTCTTGTCAGGACAAAGACAAATTTGGAAATGATGTCACATTTCTTGCTCGGCCTCTTCCCGTGGAGTACCTTATTATAGACGTGAGTATAATGTAACATTTTCTATATTTAGGGGATTTAAAAAAAAATCAAAATTCCTCTATAAGGAAGAGCTCAAGTTTGGCATGTAGAGCACTTTAAACTTTTTCATTCAGTTCAGTTTGCACATACTTAATTTGTGTTTACATTCTTGGTGATGTAATCAGTACTGTAAGTGCATTTCACGTTTTGGTCTCTCTTATAAGGTTAACTCCATGTCTCTGGATAAATTCCTTGTTTTCTTTTTTCTTTACAGATAACTACCACTTTCCCCAAGGATCCCCAGTACACCTTCTCCTCCACACAACGCTTCCCCATAGAGAATCGAGACGTCCTGGGAGAGACACAAGTAACACATTTACACGAGACAGAAGCTTGTTGATACAGACCTCACCTCTGAATCAACCAATCTTGTTGATCAGGCATAACGATGAACAAAAAAAACAAAAACAAACAGGCAATCAAAAATTAAGCAAATACACCCATTTGTTGGAATATCCTTGTTGATTCTGACAGTGTTAGCATTTTAACTGTAACTATTGGCGTGTGTGCAGTAGGGATGCAATGGTATACAGTATGTTGTCGGCCTGTTCGGTACGGCCCCTACGGTTCAATACACGCACGTGAACTGCGGTATTATGATATGCTTGTCATTTTAGCTATAACTAGCGTGCTGCGTTGCAGACTACACACATGTTGTGCATTCAGATTCACAGAACATCTCTAGAGCCTACCAGAATTTCCCCTGAGCCTATCAGCGCTCCGTGTGCAAATACAGGCTGGAGAAGAGAGA
Source organism: Lampris incognitus (assembly GCF_029633865.1). NCBI lineage: Eukaryota > Metazoa > Chordata > Actinopteri > Lampriformes > Lampridae > Lampris > Lampris incognitus. The sequence goes on along the minus strand of NC_079227.1, from coordinate 30,248,177 downwards.
GAAACTGCAAACACATATTCTCTCAGCTTCAACGTGACAATGACGAGCGCTAGCGAGACAAAGAGAAGCAAATTTGAAGAGGCACCACCGTCTTTCAAATCCGCTGTGTGGGAACATGTTGGTTCAGCATGCAATGCAATGATGAGGCTAAGAAGACCGTAAACAGTACAGTTTTCAAGCTTTGCTTTACCACTGTCGGCTACTCGAGTGGAAACACTTCTAACATGATGTGTCATTTACTTCGCCATAACTCGGCCATGGTCCTTGCAGGTGGAGCAAGGAGAGTCCAGTCATTAGCGAAAACACAACAGTCTCTTGCTGCTGCCCTCCAACAACAATTTGTGACAAATTCAGAAAAACAAATAAGAAAAACAGTGTTCATAGCCAAAGATTTGCACCCACCTTTGGTGGTTACTGACTCTGGATTTCATCACCTGATAGGGAAAAAAAATTGAACCGCGTTACAATGTCCCCTCCCACACACATTTATGCAGCAAAGTAATTCCCAAACCATATGAAATATCATGTAGAGAAGTTGGAAACGAATTAACACAGACACCCTATCTAGAACCTCGACATAAAGGAATCGATATCGCATATAGGGTATCAACTTGATGTTGTGTTGCACTTTATGCTCTTTTTTAAATTTGATATTGCCTGTACAAGTATGTACCCTCTTTATTTAAAACTAGAATAGCTCCCCAGCGTTGCCCGGGGAAAATGTTCTCACCAAAACAACCAAAATTATCAGATCTTTACGATATAAGTGATTATGAAATATAGGATAATTTATGATATGATACATGTGATAAACGATTATCAAATAAACGAATCTTGTTAATGAAAATTATCTAATGTTATAATTTTCAATCCATTCATCAAGCTTCTTTGCCAATGTGTGTATTAATCGCCGCAGACCCACCGCCACAAAGCGCCACAAAATAAACTCAATTTTGCAAATAAATCAAATTTTTTACTTGGTTTTTGAAATATTTTTCAAACTGTGCAATCCTTGGGAAGTGCTGATTCTAGATACCTTTTCTTTTTTTCTACAATGAGTATTTCTGGAGTTTTAAGCAAACATACAAACATACACTTTCGCTTTATATGTAGATATAGAAGGCAAGGCAAGGCACCTCCAGGTTGTCAAAGATAAGCAGTTTCAATGTTTTTCGCCCCTCGATTTCATACAGTAGCGACAGAAACCAGGCCTAGACGGTCATGCTGCCATTTTTCTAAATGGAAAGTTTTGTCTATAGGCAAAATAAAGAGTTCATTGTTTAAAGATACTGAAACTGTGCCATTACTGTGGCTCAAAAACCGTGATACATACCGAACCATCGGCCCAGTGTACCATTACATCTCTAGTGTGCAGGTACCTTTCATAATTTGAATAAGCTTTGTTCTGGAACTGAATTATACTTTTCCAAAAATTTCATATTTTGGAGTAATTTCTATTCCTGAGAGGTTATGGCTAACCAAGTTCCACAGTGCATTCGTTGCTTTAAAGACTGTTTATTATTGTTTATGTAAATGTACAGCCTAAATAATGACTCGTGTGCTTTTAGGCATGCAAGGCCTGTCGTTTATTGTGTTGCTTTGATTTCCATCGGCTGGTTTAAGATCTCTGCTTTATTTCAGCATTGTCAACCACTCTTAAGTGCCAGAAAAAAAATGATGAATTCCGTAGTCCTTGTGTGGTCAGAGAAAACCTGACGTATTAACCACGTTCTCTTTTCCAATTTATGAACACAGGATTTCCACAGTTTAGCAACGTACCTGTCCCAGTGCACTTCCTCTTCATTCTTGGATATTGTGTCTGACTTCCATCTGCTTCTCTTCTTGGTCACCAATGATGTCATGCCCCTAAGAGTAAGCTAATACAAGCTAATGCATAGTTATATACAAAGCGAGACGAGCACACATTGTTTTGTTGTTACGTTTAACATACAGCAAACCGGATTGGATTAAGACCACATGTTTCTCCAGTCTGGGAGTGGTTATTGGTGTTTTAATTGCCAGGATGTTTTTACTCGGTCTCCTTTGTTCTTGCTGGTTCTATTTTCAAATGGGTCGTAGCCCCTCTGGAAATATCAGTAATGTCTGTCATTGCTTTGAACTTGGTGAGAACGTTGTTGTGGATTAATCATTGTCAAAACTGCCATAACGCAGCCATGATGTAATTTTCTGGGCTGACATATGATGTTGTATAACAGACTTAATGGTGGACTGTTTGACCTTACCTGTGTGTCTCCAATTATATCCAGATCCAGTCCCTGATATCCACCACAACAGGGTCTGAGCTTGCCAAGTGTTTTAGCTGAGCATCTTCTGTGAATTGGTCATAGCATATATGTTGTTTTTTGCAGGACAGCATTGGGCTCCTACTGGATGCAGTGAAAACGTCTAATGAGAACTTGGCACAGACCTGGAAGAAGTCAGAGCAGTGGGCCACCATCGAGCAGCTGTGCAGTAAGTCCCTGCTTATGAAACAGTACAGTCCGTTACTCTAACAGTTGATCATGTGCTGATCTTCCAAATCATGTCTTCTGCCACTCTCTCTGCCCCTGTCTCCTCAGGTACGGTAGGTGGGCAGCCATCAAGCTCTCTGGAGTATGGGGCCATGGGCGGCCCCTCTGTCCCTGCTTCCTCCTCAGCCATGTGGTCCTGTCTCCACTGCACCTTCATGAACCAGCCTGGCAAAGAGCACTGTGAAATATGCAGCCTGCCTCGCAGTTAAAGCCCCCCCGTCCACATCCTCTTCACCCTGCTTCCAACAGCCCCTTCCCCAGTCTTATTCAGCCCTGCCCAGCCCCTCACTTAACTCGCAAATGACATCGTCGCACCGGGACCAGTTGCGAGATTTGGATGCCCTGTATTTTCCAACCCCACCCCCCCTAGCCTTTCTGTCCTTCCCGATGCGCAGATTGTTGTGGGGTAGAAGCGCAAAAGGATGCACTTGTTTACACCAAATTCATAGAGTAAATAAAGTAAAACTGATGACTGTATTCTCGTATCCATCTCCAAGTGGCTCTCAAGATTGGCGGGGTACGTTTAATTAAAGCACTTTGGCTAAGGCTTCTTTGTTCCACCCATGGCTCCGAAATAATCCCGGCTTGGTTTGAATAAATATTGCTGTGACTCAGGACGACAGCACAGACTCTAGTGTTTGGATGTTCTCTCTCACATCAGTGCCCCACTCTCACAATATATTCTGGAAATCTGTGGTGTGTCATTTGAGGGATGATATCACTAAAGTTGTTTTGTGTTGTTTTTTGTTTTTCATCATATTGTCAGCTTGTAACAGTGTCTTGACATTTTGAGTCTTTGTTGTGGACGTTGCTCAGTCAGGTTTTTATAGATCTCTCCCTTTCACAGCCCCTCACAATCAGTGGTGTGACCCCAGACTTGAACGGGAACGGGTGTTTCAGAGTAATTCCACTAAAGAACTGAGTGTACATTTTTAGTTGTAGGTTAAATGAAAATGATAAAAACTCAAATCTCAGATTTAGAAAAAGCTATAGCAAGAGCAGCATGTCTACCCCCCCGCCCCCGCCCCATTTGTAGATCTGATGTTGGCTCAGGTTTCCTCGGTGATAATTTATTACCTTGCTGGACTCATGTCCTGCTCCCTGGGGGTGGCTTCATGAGAGATTGCCCTTCTTTTCTTTTTGGATTGTAGCTTTGTGGGTTTGTTATTTTGAACTCGAGCAAGCATAATATGTAGCCTATTTTTTATCAGCTTTATTTTTCCAGTCGTATTCCCCAAGGCTCCAGTTATCACCATGCCCTTACTGACTCACACTGTATTAGCCATGAGGTGCTCGTAGAAACAAATGGTGCTCCCCACTTTCTTTGTGTCACTCTCAATCTGCGTTTCTCTTCTCTCCTTCAATGGCTCCAGTCCAGAGAAGTCGGACCGTAACTTAGTCTTCAAAGACTTTGGCATGGAAAGCGCTAGGGTCAAAAGTCACCGGGGGGGTATAGAAAGATGCCGAACATTACAAACCCCCACCGATTGTTCCAATGTGCTGTACATCTGGAAGTAAGACAAAACTGGTTGGAGGGAAAAGCTCGAGGGACGGTGAGCTTAAAAAAAGGACCTGTTGCAGTCAGTATTTTCCGTGTTTGGTCTTAACCGTTCTCTACACAAAAGCAAGAAACCCGAGCCTTTTCAATGGGAGGTATTACAGTTGATCCCCCACCACTTCCGTTTTTTGTGAAGTTAGTTCCCAGTGGTTTAATCGGTGCAGAAACTGAAGACCAAGTCAAGCAATTCTCCCTTTTGATTGTGCCAGAGTTATTAGGTCACTAACTATACAGTCACACACAAGCTTACTGGAATAGTGTGTAAAGCCGTTCCTCTCTGCATCAAGGATATTTGAATTAATATTGAGATATGAGAAATCATTTTCATAGTGTACGAGTAAATTGCAGAGGTTATTTTTCATGTTTGTTAATGAAAGTTCAGTTTTTGTCACACATCCTCACATGTGTTTATTATCCACTTAGGTCAGTTAAATGTTCTTTCACCTCGTTCTCCAAACCGTTCAGCCCCACAGAGAGTAGTCACCCGGCCAGGTTCCTGCTGCAGTCGTGTGTGTGTGTGGGGGGGGGGTCATTTAGATGATCCCTGCCAAGATTTTGGTTATTAGAATACCCAAGTGTGTGGGCATAGAGCTGTTCATGTATTTAACAATTTACCAAAGTATTTTAAGTCCTCTTTTTTTTTTCAGTCTCATTCAAAATGCAAGGGGTTAACATTTAGGACTCTACAGTATTTTTTAAGATGATGTCAATGATCCATGTAATGCCGATATGACACTAACTTCACATTTATATGAGGTATGTGGCCCAATACTGCCCTGCGTTTGCATTACGTATACATTTATTTTCCACCAATGTCCATCAATTTTTTTATATATATATATATATATATAGATATACAAATATGGGGTAGCAGATAAGTAATACTCAAAATCAACAGCTGCCAGGCTACTTTCCTTCCGTAAAGTCACCTCTTTTGAGGAAGAATCCTCCTTTTACAATTTCCACGGCGAAAGCAATCACCCTGACGGCACTGCCCCGGTCATTTTGCTGCTGACTACTGATTTAAGTGTGGACTCAGACCTTTCAAAACGTTTTCTTTCTAATATTTTAATACGACTGATTTGATTCCTCCAACCGAAATTCACAATTTCAACACCGTGTGCATTGAATACCTCACCTTTCCACCAACTCCATCTCTCCAGAGCTGGTTCCCAATGCCAAGAGGACTGAACAGGTCCCTTCAGGTCTTCTGCTCTATCGGGGTTAGCTACTGGGGAGGGAAGGAGGGGGGGGGGGCTTTTCAGTTAAGAGGGGGAGTCATGGGCTGCGAGTTAATCTATTTATGAGATGTGTGCTTTTTTTCTAAGAGCTTGAAAGTAATTCCATGGATGAAGTGAGTATATATTTTTTAGTTGTAGACTGATTTCAGAAAATGGTTGGAAAAAATATTTTGTTTTGCCCGTTCTTTCCATTCACGCCCCTGTGTGGATTCTTGAATCTGATGTCAAAGAATGGCTGTGTTTTTTTTTTGTTTTATTTTCTGTTCTTTTTGTTTTGTTTTGTTTTTTTTAACACCTTTTATTAATCCAGGGGAGGTTTGCTGAGCAAGCAGGCTCTTGGAGCGATGTCCCCGCTACCCACCGAGCTGACGGGGGACACGTAAAAGGTGTATGCTGTAGAGCTGGATTTGAAACGAAATAATAATAAATAAAATAAAAAAATCCTATCGAGATAAATATGTGCTGTCTGGTTTGTTGGTTGTCGGGGGCGACGGTGGGCAGCAGACCCCCTCGATGTGCTGTTCATACAGGTGGCGTCTGTTCCCTCTCTGGAGACGCGCCTTCGGCCTGCTTCTCATCAGTGTCTGTGATCCAGCCCCCCCCCCCCCAAGATTGCTATCTCACTTTTTCCAGGTTCCTCCCTAAGACCTCGTGGATTTGGTATTTTCCCAGACTAGCGGAAAGCCTATAGAGAACAATATGTTAGGACGCATACACAGTGGTGCCCCCAGACATGTTTCATAGGGGTGGCCAAATGGGGCCACTGAAAATCTTGGGGTGCCACACCAAAACCAAAAGCCATGACTGAATTTCAGGAATTCTGTGCTGCTGTTGTAGTGTACTGTATAGGCTAGTGGAAAACTGTCAATATGAGAGTTAAGAAAAATATACATTATTGATTTAAATGAACAGCACCTAATGCAAAACATCAGATAGAAGCTTATTATGCATAATCAGAAGCATATTCTGCATATGCGACCCGTGGCTGAGGGGGGGGCAGCGGGGGGGGGCAGGGATAGTATCAGGGTGGCCGTGGCCACCCCTTGGGGGCGCCACTGCGCATACAGTAGTACGGGTGGTCGTCAGACCGCCCGCCATGTGCTCAGATAGACGGCTACCTGCGCACTTCCTCGTTGTTCTCCCCTGTCCCCGTGCTGTCCAGGCGTGCCACCTTTCCCACCAGCAGACACGTGTCCTTCCCAGTCTCTCTCTCTCTCTCTCAAGCATTTCTAAGTGGACAGGGTTGTGAATTGCCCCCCCCCCCGAATCGCCCCAGACGCTGTAGTGTTGCTTCGGGAGCTCAGATGGACACCAGATGAGGTCGGCCTGAAACACCAGACGCTGCCACACAAGGTCCCAGAGAGCAGTGTCCATGTTGTAACACACCGAGTTCATCTTTGCATGCTGCGTGTTTTTATTTGTAGGCCACACTGGGCTGCATTTAAACAGTAATGTAAGTATGACTGCTGAATTATTAAACAAAAAACAACAACACGAAATTAAAAAACAAAACACAACTTTGTGGGTAGACTGATGGGCTCGGAGGATGAAGTCAAGAGAGGCCGGTTAGTGGAGAGCAGTGACCGCAGTCTCAAAGGGAAGGCCGCTTTCAGACGGGATCACACGTGTTCATGAGCACCGTGAACTGGGCGTGTAGCGGCTGCGCAGTTGACGTGCACCTCATATGGGGGCGCAAACCAAGGACGCGCCCTCTTTTCGGCAAGGAGCTGCAGAGGAAGAGCTGCAGAAAAGCAAGCGTCTGAGCAAGTCACCGCTGAGGTGGTCCAGCTCTGTGGACTATCATTTTTACTGCAAGTCTAGTATGCACATAATACTTTTGTTGTTGTTGTTGTTGTTTTGGGAGTGCAGCGTCTAAATATTTGTATAACACCAATTTTAAAGGGTTATTGTAACAATTTTACGCGTCATCTTTAAATCAAGGAACAGCTGCACACCAAGGAAGCAGTTTCTTGTTGACCTGCTCAGTGGGATCTATCTTTGTGTTTTTGTTGTGGTGTGTAGAGACGAGGATGAAGACTATTCCAGCCCTGCTGGTTTTGCTGATGCCGTTGTGCACTGCTCTGAGACAGGGTAGACCGCAGAGCCCAGAATGGGACTTGAGGGCTGAAAGTGAGTGATGTTGATATTCCTTTCTGTTCATTTCTCAAGACTCGCTGTGTGGGGGGCGTTAATTGTTGGTTGAACCCATGATTTTTTCCCTTTACTTTGTGTGATATGTGACGGCTGGTAGAGGTAAGCCTTTTACATGATAGAGTCCAATGTGTTGACTATCGGCAAACTCCGAAACTGTGCAACAAAAAGAAGTAGAACACAAGTAAGTAGGAATAAATTTAAAACAAATCTGGGGAGTATACAGCAGGTAAACTCTGATACATACCTATATACTACTAACTCTTCTTTTGGCTGGTATACAAATGTTCAAATACTTATATAAATGGGCAAATAGCCAGATTGTATTGTAACGAATTCGAGAGGGGTAACCACAGGAACTGCCGCGGCCGGGACGCGAACCCGTATCGCCCGCACCGCAGGAGACACCGCTAACCGCTCGACTAAACGGACAAATCCGCCAGCGGGCGGCCAGCGTGTCTTCTTATCCATGCACGTTACAGTATGAAGGCGTTGAGTCTATGGCTTAACATCGGATGGGAAGCAGTTTCACCAGGGAAACGTCATTAAGCTGCAGTTTTGCTGTTGTATTTTCTTTGCTTTAATTCTTTTCGCATACACCATGAACTCAGCAGCAGAGAAGGTCAACACCAGAGGATGCGCCAACCTCACCTTGGTTTTGGACAACTGGAAGTACGCTATTATGACCCAGGTTAAAGACCTGCTCCTGCACGACCACGGCACTGTGCTGCC
>NC_079227.1:30112464-30234964 GCF_029633865.1 Lampris incognitus | reverse complement strand
ATGATTTGGACGTGTGGAGGAGAGCTGCTGGGTATATTGGGAGAAGGATGCTGAATATGGAGCTGCCAGGGAAGAGGGAAAGAGGAAGGCCAAAGAGGAGGTTTATGGATGTGGTGAGGGAGAACATGTAGGTGGTTGGCACGACAGGATGCAGAGGACAGAAGAGATGGAAACGGATGATCCTTTGTGGTACAGGAGCAGCCAAGGAAAAAAAGGGGGAAAAAAAGAAGAAAAGAAGAAGAAAGAGGAGGAGGAGAAAGAGTCATGGGTCCTCAAATGGCACCAAATGCTAGGAATGTCCCTGTTGCGCTTTTCTAAATCAAAGTTATGAAGTGCTTTGCATCGAGTAGAATGGAACATTGGATAGCAGATATACAATGATAATAACAACAAAAGAAGCAAGTTTCTCAAGTTAAGTCTAAAGTCATAAAATTTGTGACTTGAGTCTGACTCGAGTCCAAGTCATGTGACTCAAGTCCACACCTCTGCTACAAGTTGTTTTTTTTTTGTTTCCATGGAGTTTTATCCTCATCTGAATTGAGGGTCCAAGGATAAGGGTCATTACACATTGCACAGAAAGTAATGTAATTGCAAACTCCTCTGGGATTAAGAGCCAGCGGCCAGCGCGTCTTCTTATCCATGCACGTTACACTATTAACAGATGTGGAAGTTTGTAAAGGTGGGTTAAAGATGGGTCGATACTTTTATCCTGTCAGAAAGGGCGTCCCAGACATATGGGGACCCTGACTGCATATTTACGACTTCAAAGTAGAGCTTTGTCTGTAGCTTTTCTAAGATTTTGTACCTTAGGATTTTTTTTAAAAACTTTTACTTTCTCCTTTTGTTGTTCCGTGTCTCAGGATCCAGCCACTGTCAGATGCCCTGGGTGACCTCTACAAGGAGTTCAACGTGCTGAAGGAGCGGCTTGGTGAATTGACAAGCAAGTTCGAGGGCGTGGAGGCCTTCGTGGATGACGTGGGAGCAGGAAGACCCCCCTCACTGCCCAGAGCTGAACCACGACCACCGGGGCTCCTGGCCGGGGAAGAGAACGCCACACCGACAGAGGAGGGAGGCAGATCTCAAGGAAGGAGAAACAGGATCGTGGTTCGACGAGTCAAGAAACCTGCTGGCTCCTGAGCTCAGTGTGTGAATAAGCTCATCTCGCATGAAACCCCCCCCCCCCACAAAACTAAAAAAAAAACCAGAAGCACAATCTTGATTATTTCATCAGCCTATTTCTAAATGTTTAACGGTGAACATATTCACAGTTCATCCTTTTTGGTCATTGCAGGGTGGCGGAGGGGCTGCATCCTGCATCCTGCAGTATGCATGCATACTTGTATGGGTTGTAAATATCTGCATCATGGTGATTCTATTCTATGTCACTTGAGATAAGCTTTCAACAGATGTCTATCATAAGGTGTGGCACACCCATGTCTAAAAAGAGGCTATTTGATTTGTAATGAGTAATATGAGTGAAAAATACTTCGGTACATCACTATGGGATCTGGCTTTAAATGGGTCGTGAGGAATGGGAAACAAACAAATGTAAATAAGCATTTGTCGGACTTTTCTGTTTCCAGGTTGTACCGTAGCTATATAGCTTCCCCTGTGTAATGGTGGTTAATCTACATGTCTATGAACTGACACGAAAATCGACCTGCACACTGCCTCTCCGGCACTGTCGTCAACCAAACCGCTTTGTCCCCTTTTCTGTTACCTTTGCCTTCCTTTGTGTGTGCCCTCTCTTTTAGCACATTGCATTTTAATGTTCAAAATGTGCTTTATAAATAAGCTTTTGATTAATTGATCGATCGATCGATCCATTGATTGATTGACTGATTGACTGGGTCATTCATTTACTGATGAACTCATTTGTTTTGACATGGATAAGTTTCCTTTCGCATAAAAACGCCACGGAATCGAAAGTGAAAGCGTACATTTAGGTTAGAGACCGTCGTAAAACTCCATGTTAAACATTAAATAAACGCGATGGCACGTCAAGATAAAATTGAACAGATAATTGAGGCGGACTGTGTGAAAAATGTTAATTATTAGCTAGAATATTACTGGTTTATTTTACCACTTACATTTTTGAGCTAGAGAGAGCTGGAACGGCGTACGCAATTTTGTTAGGAAATAACCGCCACCACTCACCATGGAAAAACACATTCTGCGACGGTCCCTAAAGTATCCAGCTGGAAGGCGACGAGCCGACAAGTGCGGTCTCTCTCGTATCGCAACCCCGACTTGCTTCAGTTGGTCTTTGGCTGTATCGAGAAGGGAAATACGGACAAGGTAGGCGACACATGACTCCCTCATTTTCTTTCGTTTTAACTCGGAAGGGTGCCTCTCCGTGTTACTAAAGTCAAGAACAGGTTTTATAACCGAGACGATCTTCTTCGCTGAATAAAACGGCAACTGTCTTATTTGCTAAGCTATTGTAAACTACTAATAAGACACGTTAGCCCCTAGTTAGCGGGTCTGACCCTTTAGCCGAGCGGTTAGTTGTGGCGCAGTACACCTCGTATCGAATCCCGCACCGGGCAAGAAAATAACCGGTTACACTATGTTGTTTAGGTCGAAGAGGGCGTTGCCATTAATTAACCAAGTTAGATATTCTCTTTTACAAAGCCCGGAAACAAGGTCAATATATTGACGATCTCCGCATATTGCTAATTGCGATTGCCCTTAATTCGCAAGTTAACCCCTGTTTTTGCTCTTGCAACGTTTTTGGCTTTTAAGTTGATCAGGGGGTTATGGATGATATGCGCCTTTACACACAGATAATAGGAGGGAGATCTGGGAAGTCCCCTCAGAAAGGTCCCATTTAATGGAGCAGGGTGTAGAGGACAGTGACGTCCACAATGCCCGTGCACCCGGACGGGATGTTAGGGATGAAGACCCCCAGACAAGGCAACAGGTAGCGATAACTTCCTATATGGCGCATATACACATGATCCTTGTCTGTCGTGTTTACCCCGTCTCGTGCGGCGTTATATCTGGGCCTCATTCCCGAGTGAGCAATGTGAGATTTGGAGCACAGAAAAAAAGTATGTTTTGCCCGCACACACATTTGTATTTTGAAGAGAAATTATACGCAAGCAAAAAGCGATTTTGTCTGAGGCAACAAAAATCCATTCTGCGCTCAATAAATGTATTTGCAGTTTGCTGTTATCCATAATGACGTGTAATAATAACCCCTCTCACTGTTTTACACGTCCTCTCTCAAACTCTCTCTCTCCCCCCCTCGCTCGCTCGCTCGCTCGCTCGCTCTCTGTGCGCGCTCAACTTTGCTGCACGCTCGCTCAACCTGGCACAGAGTTACAAACGTACCGCAAATTCAACCAATCGGAGGATTGGAGAAGGTCAATTCTGATTGGCTGTTTCGTCTCTGTCGTGGCAATTATTGAATTCCACGCTGACAGAAATGAGGACCGAGACAAAACTCTCTTAGAGTGTTGTCACACGATTTTAATATGTGTTCATGAACGGGCGGATCCAAGCCCAGGTGCCTGAATGCGCGCCGATCAATACAGTCCAGTCTCTCTTATAGGACAGTTGTCTGTTCTTCCCCTCCTTATCTCGTGTCTTCCAGCTCTCATACACCAAGGCCACTTCTCCAATTTACTGCGTACAGACTTGCTACACTCAGTGAGTCTCCCTTACAGTCAACAATTAACAATAGGCCCTTATTTGTGCACCCGGAGAAGACACTTTATAAGAGCACCTTTGTTCTACTACACATGGAATTCAAGCATCCATCTAAGCCAGTGTTTCTCAACCGGGGGTCCGCGGACCCCTAGTGGTCCGTGGTGTAATTGCAAGGGGTCCGTGAAAATAAAATATCTTTAAAAAAAGATCCTATGACATTTATAGAAATAGGATTATTTTACTCAAATGTGACTGAGACCTTTATCTACCTAAACTATAAAGGGTAACAGGACTTTTTTCTCTAATTACATCTGTTTCACAAGTTTAATTTGTTGTATTTTAATAAGAGATCTCGCTCCCGTTTGCATTGTTAAAAGTTACTGCATAAAAATTCTGTTGTTACATATATCTGAAAGTTACTGAATACATATTCTGTTTTGTTACATATATCTGAAAGTTACTGAATACATATTCTGTTTTGTTACATATATCTGAAAGTTACTGAATAAGAATTCTGTTTTGTTAACTATATCTAAGTTACAACTGAAAGCTCTTATTTTTGCCCCAAAGAGTGAATAAATGCTATAATGCAATTTAAAATGCAGTTTCTACTGTTTCTATCAAATTGCAACCCCCCTCCCCCAAGATCAGGTGGAGGGGTCCTCAGGGTAGATCAAAAATACGCAGGGGGTCCAGGACCCCAAAAAGGTTGAGAACCACTGATCTAAGCAATGCAAGGTCATGGTGAAAGATTAAAAGTAAGCAAACATCAAATATGAATTACCCTCACAGTCTCCAATCACAACACTTCTAGAGTCTTTGGCATCAATTGGTTCACCACGTAACAGTCCGGGTTTAATGCGGGCCGGGAACTGCTCTCGCATTCTGTCCCACAGACATGGTCGGTAGGGGTTAAACAGATCCTCATCATTTGCTTGGGATGTGGCAGCTTTGTACATTGCAGTTGAGCTCACCAATTCCTCCATTGCCCCTTTGCCTAGGATCTTTCCTAGGATAGCCCTCATGTCTCCTACTGCCAGGAGTTGACCCACAGTCTCATCCTCAAAGGCTTGCATCCATTTTCCTGCTCCCTCATGCAGGTCAGGGAGCCTGTTAAGACCATCCATGTCCATTGATTTCCACGGAGTGTACCGCATCACTCTCCCTTTTACCAATATAGGAGCCATAGCGCCACTTTCTCCCCCCTCCTCGGTAGAATGAAGACTCCAGGCAGAGGGGTCCAGTCACAGCCCAGTCCCCGCTCCACCCGCACTCCCCCTCCCCTCCCCTGGGGTGAATGTAAATGAGCCGGTCAGGGTCCCAGTGGTGCAGGTGCTTTTCACCCTATAAGGAGTTCCTTTCTCTCCTCTGAACCTTATCTGCTTTAGTTGCTCTGCTATCTCCTCTGCTTCCCTCATAACATACTCCTGTTGCATTCATAACTCCTCCTCCAGCTTTTTTATTCCCTGTCGGTAACACTCCTCCATATCTAGACAGCTTTCAGCTGCCTCACTGCTCTCTTCTCTCTCCCCCCATTTTCTCTCTGCTCTTCTCAAGTCCTCTCTTACTTCAGTATATGCCTCCTTTTGTTGACTTTTGCTTTTTATGGCATCCTTCTGACTGCTTACGGTATCTTTCTGTCTACTTTCTCCAGACCAAAGGAATGGCTCCTCATTATTCTCTTCCTCAATGGCCTCTCCTTTAAATGTGAATCTCTTAGTTTGTGCCCCGGTTAACATCATCTGGGAACTGTATGGTGGTGGAGACACCTGATCTTCTTTTTTTTTTTTAACCTTTTTTCTTCTTCTCTGTAATCCCCTGTATTTGTTACCTAATTTCCCCCCTTGTTCCTTATACAGTTTCATTATTTCTAATTCTTCTTGTCTTTTCTGTTTTCTCTTCTGAGATTTTTCTTTTGGTTTATGGTTTTTTTTATCAGCGTCTCCATCTCCTTACACATGCTCAAACCAAAAGTGCCTTTCTCTGGCCATGGAGTGGCCGAGCCGCTTGTTCTTCGATGCCATCTCTTCTTTGCATCTTTAATCTTATCTTGCATCAGCGGCTGTTGCGTCATCAGTATGCTTTCTGCTGTTCGAGGGGTTGCCAATGTACCTTGTTCGGGGCTCTCATGTCTCACTGTATCATCTCCTCTGTTTTCTATCTTGAATAAAGCTCTTATTTGTTTCACTGTTCCAGCAGGCACTCTTTCTTAATATGCAAATCCTGCCTTCGGATCTTAGTCAATTAACTGTTCGTGTTTCTACTGTAATTGTCACAACTAGATTTACCCATGATGCTCCAGTCACCCCTATTTGTGCTTCATAGCCAATTTCTGGTGGTTTTAGGTAGGAGAAGACTTCTCCAGTTAAATCTCCCGTCAACGATCCACACCCTGTTGATATTATTTTCTCTGATACAGGTCCTGTCCTTATGGGGCTTCCACAAATAATTTAATAATGCACTCCACGGGAATTTTGGCCACTCTTGTTCCAATTGAGCTATCCCTCTTAATATAGTGAGATTCTGTAACAGTGATCGCTTATTTTCATCACTTAGGATCCCACGTCAGAATAAAACTGCTCTTTCCAGAAATGGTCTCTAAATCCTTTTGTTTTTATCAACAATTTTTTTCTATTATTTCCTTCAATTAATCCCTCGGCTATCTGTTCTCCTGCAATGCCTTTTGTCTGTTTTACTCTTCCATCTTCACTTGCACTCTTCTCCATATTATTACACAGAACAAAATCACAAAGACTCCAAAGAGTTTCTACCCCTAATCTTGTCTGTTGGTTTATTTTTGTTCCCTCCTCCCCTGTTATCGTTTATACTAGCGTGTTATCTATAAGGGGCCTGACTCAAAGGTCCTACAGTCTTGTGGAGAGAAGTTTTGGGGTTTTTTTTAGAGGTCAGTTCGCCGGCTCTGTCCCGGAGTTTCTGTGGGTCACACAGGCTTATCGGGCTGGCTCGGATAACCTTGTCGCCTTTCCCCTGTTTCTCTCCAGCCTTCAGAAGGGGCGTCCACAGGCGCTCTACCCTATTGGGTGTCGTGGGTCACACGTCCCTCAGCGAGAGTCAACCTGGAGTGTGGCTCGGCCCCTCCGTTGGTTTTACAAGACTGCGGATCGGTTTAGGGCTCAACCAGGCCCAGGCTTGTATCTCCAGGCTTATTATCCTTCAGGCTGGAGGATTCAGATACTGTATCCGGATGTATTATTACACCCTGATGCTGTACCGTACCTGTCCCTGTTTCCCTAAACAGGCGCCTAACTCCCCTGAGCTTGGTCTTGGTTGACACGGTATCAAACGTTTCTTATTGTTTCTTGATACTGTACCGTGCCCTGAGACACTGTATTTTGAAAACTATACCATATATCCCTATATGCTGTTAAACAAAATAATGTACCATGACTCGTCCCTATCTTTTCTAAGCTAGATGTCCATGTTAACCCCCCCATGCAGAAGGACCCTTGTCTCTTTGATTTGTTCGTTAAATTTGGTAAGGTTTTAGAAGCAGCTCTTACCGGCACAGATAATGGGCATCTCAGCACCAATCTCCTCACAGAAATATTTATGATAAAGCAAAATATTGCTTACCTCTTAGTGGCCACTTTTCTGTGAGAAGTCTAGAGCCGGGGCCCACTCTGCGTCGAGGCAGCTTGCTTTGTCCAATCCTGTTCGTGACGCCAATTTTTTCTCTGTGGTGGCCAGTGATACAGAGAAAGTGCAAAAAAAAAAGTCAGTGAGACGAGAATCCTTCACAATAAGACTTTTATTGACATATCAACAAAGTCTGAGTCAGGTCTGCAGAGTGACTGAAAATCAGACAAAAGCCTCCCTGTCTTTATACCATTTACAAATCTATTGAACAATCTACTTGCGTCAGTCAATGTCCTGCTTTTAATCAGGGACCTTGTTGATCAGGACATGTTGGCGGAGCAGGAACCTCTCTATCGACGCAAGGATGACGTTAGGATGTCTTCAGTCATCCCCCTTTGACAGTCTAATGGTTGTCTTGATATGCTGCTACTACTGCTGCTACTGTTTCTGCATAATAATGGTTACACTTAGGTGATGGAATGTCACTTGTCCTACTTTTGGGCATAAACAAGTTTATCTTCTACTAACGTTCTGTCCTGGTTATATGGCCTTGTGCTACTTGCCGCAATTGCTTGTCACTCTAGTCACATGAAATGACAGATACTCATATTTGCCCTTACATAATACCATAGAGGGTTAGTCAAAGTAGTCACACAACAGCCGATCGATGTCTCAAATATATGGAGATGTAACGTTTAATCCAAACAACGCGACACTACAGCACTATAATACACAAAACTAACGAGACATTTCTGTAATATAAGTCAATAATAAAAAAATAGTGACTGAAAATGGGTTTTAATCCAGTTGTACTCGAACAACTCCACTTTTGTCAGTTGTCATTTTTTCATAATGCATCTGGGATACTTCTACGAAATAGCCCGATCAGAATTTACCTTCTTCAGTTCTCCGATTGGTTGATTTTGTGGCACATGTGTAACAATGTGCTAGGTTGAGAGAGTGTGCAGGAAAAGTTGAGAGAGAGAGAGAGAGAGAGAGAGAGAGAGAGAGACAGACAGACAGACAGACAGACAAGGTGTGCAGCGGTCTGCCAGTGCACCGAGCAAAAATTTGTGAGAGGGCATATGAGTAAAACACATTGCACATTTATATGGCTAATAACAAACATGCAAATACATTTATCGAGCGTACAATAGATTTTTCCAAATCTCCCATTGCTCACTCAGGAATGAGGCACAACTATATAATGCCAGTCTCATTAAATGTCATGTATGTTTGTATGTAAATGGTAGTACCCGCATCTAACTGTATGGCTGTATATAACTGGTGTATGTGTGCGTGTGTGTGTGTGTGGGTGGGTGGTGTGTATCTTTCTCAAGCTTGGGTCCTCTACCAGAGGGCTGGGAGTTTGAGGGTTCTGTGCGGTATCTTAGCTGTCCCTAAGACTGCACTCTTCTGGACAGAGACCTCAGATGTTGTTCCTGGAATCTGCTGGAGCCACTTTCCCAGTTTGGGGTCACAGCCCCTAGTGCTCCTATTGCCACTCGGACTACTGTGGATTTCACCTTCCACTTCTGATGTAGTTCTTCCCTCGGCCCTTGGTATTTCTCTAGCTTGTCATGTGCTTTCTTCCTGATGCTGCCGTTACTAGGGATTGCTACATTGATCACTACTGCTGTCTTCTGTTCCTTGTCAACCACCACAATGTCTGGTTGGTTAGCCAGCACCTGCTTGTCAGTCTGGAACTTGAAGTCCTACAGGATCTTAGCTCTGCCATTCTCAACCACCTTTGGCTGTGTCTCCCATTTGGACTTGGGGATTCCAGTCTGTACAGATGTTCCTGTATACCATCCCAGCCACTTGGTTATACCTTTCAGTGTACGCTTTCCCAGCTAGTATTTTACACCCTGCTACTGAGTGCTGGACTGTCTCAGGGGCATCTTTGCACAGCCTGCATCTTGGGTCTTGTCTGGTGTGGTAGACCCCTGCCTCAACCAATCTGGTCCTGAGTGCCTGTTCTTGTGCTGCTATGATCAGAGCCTCTGTGCAGTCCTTTAGTCCTGCCTTTTCTAGCCACTGCTAGGATTTTTCGATATCAGCTACATCTTCTAACTGTCGATGGTACATCATGGAAGGGCTTGATCTTTCATGATACCTCCTCTTCTTCTCCTTCCTCCACACTCTCTGTCTTCTGCTGCCTGAGGTACTCACTCAGCAGTTCATCCTGGGGGGGCCCTCTTTCTGGTGTAATGTTCCTTGTTTCATCCTGGATAGTGGCTCTGACACTCACTAACCCAATCTTTTTGCTTATCGTACAGTCTCAGGCTGCTGAATTTCGGGTGGAATCCGTGTATTGTGAGGAATTTCCGTATCCTGGTATCTGTGGCCTTTACTTCCTCCTTTGGCCAGCTTGTTATTCCAGCTGGGTAACTGATGACTGGTAGGGCATATGTGTTGATGGCTTGGATCTTATTCTTCTCATTGAGCTGGCTCCTCAGGACCTGCCTCATTCTCTGGAGGTATTTGGCTGTAGCTGACCTCCGTGCTGCCCCCTCATGGTTTCCATTTGCCTGTGGAATACCCAGGTACTTGTAACTGCCCTGTATGTCTATTATCCTGCCATCTGGTAATTCAACCCCTTCAGTGCTCACCACCTTTCCTCTTTTTGCCACCTTTTGACCACACTTGTCCAGTCCGAATGACATCTCGATGTCATCACTGTAGACCCTGGTGAGGTGGATCAGCGAGTCAATGTCTTGCTCATTGCTGGCATACAGCTTGATGTCATCCATGTATAGCAGGTGGCTGATGGTAACTTCACTTCTGATCCTGTATCCATATCCACTCTTTGTGATGATCTGACTGAGGGGGTTCAGGCCTATGCAGAACAGCAGTGGGGACAGTGCTGATATACCACCTCTTCATGAGTGATATGAGTGATATTATGAATGTAAACAAACCTATGTTCATTTACAGGAAAACTCTGCAGTTCTGAAGTCATTTTACTACAGACAAATGTGTTTTCCTCACTGAAAGATCAGTTTGTAACACTTTATGTCTTTTTAAGACAAAAGGACATGGTGAACCTGGCAGCAAAATTCAAGATGTGAAAAATAAGAGAATAAAAAGCAGGAAAAAAAGGAACAGGCCACGCCAAAGAGGAGATGGAGAGGTTACCAGCCAGGGAGCACATCAGAATACAAAGAAAGGCGAGATGGAGGTTATGGAGAACACAAACAAAAAAACCCAAGAACCTGTGAAATTAGAGACAAAACAGGAGGACCCCCAAGTTGAGACTCGACAACCTCAGCCCCAAGAAGATGATTCTGTGCATAATTTAAAAGACAATAGAGTCCAATGCCACAAACAAGCTGAGGTGGTGGAAGTTCAGACTCAGACAACAAAAACTAAAAGGAGAGACATGGCGACACAGACACCAGTAGTTGTTCAGAGCACACAGGAGACCCAAACAGAACCTGCTGACCTTACTCTGCCAAAGCAAGATGAACACATGCCTGATGCCCGACCAACAGAAAACAATAATACTGCCATGATGCAGCTAAGCCAAGATAACCACACACCAGACACCCAGCTGAAGAAAGACAACAGCACTGTTGAGACTCAGACAAACGAAAACGACCAGTCTGGTACTTCTTTACTCATACATGATGATGCGAGTGGTAAAGGTGCATCTTCCGATTCTCCGTTGGAGGACAGTGCCAATCACAATAATGAGCAAAAGTGTGAAGAAGCACATCCCTCTGGAAATGTCCCAGACAGTTCCACAGTCTCCCAAATGCAGAGAGACGCCAAGCCCATGTCTTATGCCAAAGCCGTGACTGGGAAGACGGTAGAGGGTGAAAAAAAGTCAAATTTTCTTGTCTCTCAGACAACAGACAAAAGCAAGTCATCTGAAAGCAACAAGAGTTGGTGAGTCGAATATGAATCGCTATTTTCTGCAATTTGACCAAATTCTGTCTTTACTTGTGTTGTTATTAAAACCAAATTTAACACAATGTTCAATTTTTCTCTTTTATATATAGCTATCGCATTCCAGTTAGACCTCCCCTCGGAGTTCCAGTCTTTACCATTCACATCTACGCTGTGCTAGACAAAAAGTTCAGATTCAACAGAGAGCATGACACGTTGGTGCTATGTATGGAAAAAATTGCCTTTCAGCTTGAAATGACATCTTTTGTGTGAGTACTTAAGATGTCTATTTATGCAGGAGATTGAGTTTCATAAATATGTCTGATAATTAATATTATGAATCCTGAATGTATGTTGACATGTGTTATATATTTTATATTCAGTGACCAGCAACAAGGCTATTTGATAGAGGCAAATCTTTCCATAGAGGACAGCTTTCTGAGGGGACGGAAGTTGTTCTACCAGTTTGGTGTGCAACAACAACAGAAAACCATTGTAGAGATTGCTGGAAGAGTCATGCTTATTCCATATCATTTGCAAATTAAAGGTAAGACCATCCATGAAGCCACAGGTTGTCTCAGTAAAAACACAAGTTTGCATATTTCATACACTGATTATCTACCATGATTCTGTTTTATCTAGACCTACACTTTTATGAGTGCTACATTAGCTGCACTGAAGCGGGGTCGATGATGTCAAATTTGATTGAAACCGGTCTTAATGCACTTGGCTGGACAAAGCCAAAGGAAAAGGACATTTCACATGCCTGGCTAGTGTCAGCTAATTTGCTGCTGGGGAGAATCTTTGAGAAACGGCACCCATCCAGCAAAGAGGACATTGAAGGCTTGTGTCAGGACTTGAAACATTTCAAGGGAAATTTTGATTTTTCTTATAAATTTGTGCATTACCCAAACAATTCTCTGCCCCCTCAGATCCAGGTTGGTAGAACAACTTTAGAGATAATATTGAATATTGTTATCATTTATTCATTATTGTTCTTGATATCCATTGCATGGCCAAATAACTCAATTTTGATCAACAGGCATCAGAGATGATTTCAGAGCAGTTGCTTCACATCTTAAAAGGAGAGGGGGGAAACTCAGAAAGCTGGATGAGAATCAGTCCTCTTTGTTTGGGCTTGTATGTGTTTATGATCATCAGAAAGTGCAATATAGATCTTGGGGTGACAGGCTTGGCAAAGCTTTGTCAACTGGTGTCCTCTGACACTGCAATGGAGAAGAAAAACCTGGAGGAGATTCTCAACGCCTTTACAGCTGTTCAGTAGTAAGTTATTCCAAAGCTTCAAGTTAGAAGACACTATTTCTCAAAAATTACGTAGGATTCTTTCTTTACTTCATGAAGTCAGTATATACAAGCTGCATCCCATCGCCTCTGTTTTTGCCTCCTCAGCACTGTGGTGGGTCTGATAAACCACTGTGCAGAGCAAAAGGTATCCGAGGTGATCCTGCTCATTCCGCTACTCCACAAACTCAGACATCCAGGGGCTGATGCTGCCAAGCTAGGACCAACTGTTGAGGAAGAGGATTGGTCAGGACTAGACAAGGTCAAATTTACCAACTTCAGAGAAAATATAAGAGATTGTCACGACAAAAGAAGGTGAGTCTTCTCAAACAACCTCAGATTTCAATTACTGAAACGATAATACCATTTTTATTTCAGTAAGCATAGAGAGTTTTTTTTTTCTTCCACAGGATAATGCTGACTTTAATCCAAGAAAAGTTATCTCTGGTTAAAGAGATGCCCCTGGTTTTGATAAGTTGGCTGTCCCTGGTCGCATTTGAGGACATTCCAGAATTCTCCAATCTGACTGGAATACATCCAGAGCATTTGATCCAGGGCCTGCTATACAGGCTTCGAATATATGGGGAGTTAAAGGATTACAACAAAGAGAAACTGAATGTACAGGTGAGCGATGCAAAACTGACAATTACGTTTACTTTGAAAGAATTAAACATACTATATTTGAATTCTTCATTGTGACTATATCTATCCTCAACATGCAGTGGGCCGAAACAGTCTTGACTCATATTCTTGAGGAAGTAACAAAGCAACCAAAAAGGTAATGGCTCCTGAAATATTCTTCAAATATATGACTGGTTTGTCTTTATGCATGCTCAATAATCCAGGTAAGAAAATCAAAGGAAGGGGGCATCTCGGTAGTGTAGTGGTCTATTCTGTTGCCTACCAACATGGGGATCTCCGGTTCGAATCCCCGTGTTACGTCCGGCTTGGTCGGGCATCCTTACAGACACAATTGACTGTGTCTGCAGGTGGGGAGTCAGATGTGGGTATGTGTCCTGGTTGCTGCACTAGCGCCTCCTCTGGTCGGTCGGGGTACCTGTTAAGGGGGGGCACTGGGGGGAATATCGTGATCCTCACACATGCTACGTTCCCCTGGTGAAACTTCTCAATGTCAAGTGAAAAGAAGCTGCTGGTGACTCCACATGTATCGGAGGAGGCATGTGGTAGTCTGCAGCCCTCCCCGGATCGGCAGAGGGGGTGGAGCAGCGACCGGGACAGCCCGGAAGAGTGGGGTAATTGGCTAGATTCAACTGGGGAGGAAGGGAAGGGAAGGGAAGGGAAGGGAAGGGGGAGGGGAGAAAGTTGAATCAGTTCATCTGGACGAGAAACATTTCATCACTCAGCTAATTGAACGTTGTGTCCAGATGAACTGATTCAACTTTCTTTGATATGACTAGTTTAATGCTATAACATTATGCTCGCTCCATGTAATTTATTTTATTTTATTCAAAGAATGATAGAATCTGGAAATATCATGTCAGTCTTCGCGAGTGGCATCAACGTGGTCAAGAGCACATGCAGAATGGTGCGACTTGTCCCATTGTACAAGGCTGTTGTGCTGGCCTACCAAGTTGTGCTAAAGTTGGCAGAAGTTGTGGATGCTGTACCAAGAGAAGAGGTATGGATCCCTTTTTAAGTAATTAGGGCTGCTATATTATGAGAACGTAACTGAAATTCATTGTATTCTTTACGCACTTTCATGTCCAAGGACGATGAGGGGAAGACTTCTAATGACTGGTTCTTCGACGAGATAGGGAAAGTACAGCGGGAAATCAACGACTGGAGAGACAGACTTCTCCAAAATCCTCTTCTAACAAAGTACAAATCATTCAGCTACCCTGGAGAAATCGAGGTGCATACCATGGAACAGTTACCTGTACTTCTTATTCTTGGTTTCCATCTCTCAGTCATCTCATCCTATAGACTTCATACATTTTGTTGTTTTCTCTGCCTGTCTATAGTACCAATCACAGCATAGTTTAAGTCATGTAGAGTCTATAAGAGATTATACCCTGTCTTACATTCCAGACTTAACACACAATGACAAACTTATTTCGGTAGGTATGGGATGCAATGCTGAAAGTGCAGTGCTCTGTTCAGAAAGTCATGTCACAGTGGCAGCTCAACCTTGGGAAGGACCTGCGGAAGAGGATTTCCAATGTAAGAGATTTTATTGACCCCTTAAATACAAATTATTTTGGGCATCCGAGTGGCATTGCAGTCTATTCCATTGCCTACCAACAAGGGGATCGGTGGTTCGAATCCCCGTGTTACCTCCGACTTGGTCGGGCGTCCCTACAGACACAATTGGCCGTGTCTGCAGGCAGTGAGCCAGATGTGGGTATGTGTCCTGGTCACTGCACTAGCGCCTCCTCTGGTCAGTCGGGATGCCTTTTCAGGGGGGAGGGGGAACTGGGGAGGATCGCGTGATCCTCCCATGCGCTACATCTCTCTGGTGAAACTCCTCACTGTCTGGTGAAAAGAAGCAGCTGGCGACTCCACATGTATCAGAGGAAGCATGTGGTAGTCTGCAGCCCTCCCCGGATCGGCAGAGGGGGTGGAGCAGTGACCAGGATTTGCTTGGAAGAGTGGGGTAATTGGCCAGATACAATTGTGACGATAAAGGGAGAAGAAAAAAAATTATTTTCTCACTTGCCTATTTCCAAAGGGGATCATAATTTAGAGTCAGCTCCACAACCCCGCTCCACTCGCCTTGAGGGATTCAGTGTCTTTCTTATGGACACTTCAGCAAAGTGGGGTTGGCTTAAGGGCCAGTCCTACAGAGCAATTGTCAGAATTACCACACACCCCACTGCCCTGATGCACAGCACGTATGGAAGCCATCCATACAAGTGAACACTCAAAAACTAAAACACTCACTGAAGAGGTCACTTACATGAGTGATGAAATGTTTCTCTCAATAAACGTGTCCAGATGAACTGATTCAACTTCCTGTGATAAAACACTCACTGGCTTGCTGTTACATCCGAGGTGTTTGCTTTTCTGTACAGGCCACTGAGGTGGATCAAATAATCGTGTACTGTCTTGAGTCATCCACGGACGCTACAAGACGACATGATGTCTTACAAAACTGTCTCCATGAACTGTGCCAGTCTGCTATCAAGAGCATCTGCCAGGTACATATAATTGAAAGCTGGGTGATCTGCTGAGGTCTAGATTGCATCTCTTACTTTTCAATAAAAGTAATTTTAGATGGGCGTCCGGGTGGCGTAGCGCTCTATTCCATTGCCTGCCAACATGGGGATCGCCAGGTCAAATCCCTGTGTTACCTGCGGCTTGGTCAGAGATCCCAACAGACACAGTTGACCTTTCGCAAAGTCCCGCCCCCCTTAGTTACTGTTGCTATGCCCGTCAAGCATTTCAGAACTATCCGGGAAGTAGCCGGAAAACACCAAAACATGAAGGAAGAAATCAGCGCATTGTGTGGGTAAAAGTAACAGTAATAATAATACATTAGCTGTATTAGCTAGTAGCAAGCTTAGCTTGGAGCAGACAGGTATTTTTGTTGATTTTGGATGGATTA
This sequence comes from Lampris incognitus, assembly GCF_029633865.1. Taxonomy (NCBI): domain Eukaryota; kingdom Metazoa; phylum Chordata; class Actinopteri; order Lampriformes; family Lampridae; genus Lampris; species Lampris incognitus. The sequence goes on along the minus strand of NC_079227.1, from coordinate 30,218,955 downwards.
AGCTGGCCATGGGGTCTGCTATACTGCCAAATCTATTGCCGACATTGCGCTTCTTGCATTCTGGGTTTCGGGAAGGGAAAGAAAATGACACCCCTCCAAACTTTTCAGATATCTAGTATCCGATTTGCAGATCCCATAGGCACACCGTTTCAGCATTTTGTTGTGTGTTTGAAAGCTTGACGGACCGTTGCTAAGGTAGGATTGGACAAGCACCGTTCTGGGGCGGTACTTTGCGAAAGGTCAATTGGCCATGTCTGCGGGTGGGAAGCCAGATGTTGCTTGGTCAGGTGTCCCTACGGACACAATTGGCTGGATCTGCCGGTGGGAAGCCATCCTGGTCGCTGCACTAGCGCCTCCTCTGGTCAGTCAGGGCGCCTGTTCGGGGGGGAGGGGGAACCGGGGGGAACAGCATGATCCTTCCACGCGCTACGTCGCCCTGGTGAAACTCCTCACTGTCAGGTGAAAAGAAGTGTCTGGCAACACCACATGTTATTAGAGAAAGCATGTGGTAGTCTGCAGTCCTCCCCGGATCGGCAGAGGGGATGGAGCAGTGACTGGGACAGCCCGGAAGAGTGGGGTAATTTGCCGGCTACTATTGGGGTGAAAAAGGAGGGGGGGTAGTGTATATGTTCATGTTATCAAGAGAAGGGTGATACTAAGTATTTGCATGCTTTCAGTCTGGGAAAGCTGGGGACCTGATGAGGACTCTGGCCTTAAAAATGAAGGCTGTCCCTGTCAAAGTCTTGTCCTCCATTGTGATTGAGTCAGCAGCACAGTTTGAGAGCAATTCTGTGGTCCAACTGCTTCTTCCTGAGTCTGCAATCAACCACCTTCTTTCTCACGGTATTTAACTTAATTGGCTCATTATAACTATTAGTTCTATATTTTCCTCATGAGGGTTTTGATGGTTATGATTTTTGTGATGCCTTCTTATGATGCAGAAGAATGGAAGGCGATACAGGTGGATGAAGCAGCTGCACAAGTTATCCAAGCCTGTCAAAGTACAGTAGCATCTCTGGTGGAGTCACTGCTTCAAGGATACATCCCACTGGGACATCTGCAAACCACCCTGGCACACAAAAAGCAATTCAAGCAACTTTACCACCAGTGTACGAACCTTTATATCTGTTTTAATATTTACATGCACAAATGTGAGCAATGGCTTTCTGTGATTGCTATTTTAAATCTCCACACTTAAAGGAAAAAACAATGTATTCATTAATACTGGTTATGTAATATCTTCCATAGATAGGAAAAATGCCCCCATGCAAGCCATCCCTGCTGATGCAGACAGTATATTGTCTCGAAGAGAGACAGACCTAAAATTGTTCATGCAGCAAAGAGAACATATTGATACACTGATGAAGATGATAGGGAAGGTCACAGAAAGCATAACAGGTGAGGATGACAAGACAAGTATTTGGTATTTTACTAATTTCTTGTGACATTTTAATTTTTTAATATGTGTAAGCATTGTATAGGATTTGCTGGTTTGTCATGTCATTGTAGATTTATAGTAAGGCGGTTTTCCATAACCTGAGGTCTTATTTCAACTAGTCGCTGAGATGTCCATTCTTGATGATCGGCACCGAGAAGACATCCAGTCAATAAGCCTGAACAAACTGGTTCAGGTTCAGCCTTGTGATGACCAAAGGACATTGAAGGAGATAGGCTGTGGCCAGGTCCTCTGGTATAGCGCCAGTCCAACGGTCCTCAAAATGGCCCGTCAAATGCATTCCCTCCGTCAGAGCAACCTGGTCCTCACCTCTTGGGTCAAAACGACAGCAGCAGTGACACAGAGGGGACAGTCACACTCATTATCTGTTCCAGTAAACCTAATACAAGTCCACGATATGATCTGGGAGCCAATACTAAGTCATTTCTATCAGCTTGGCCGTGACATTGCTAATGCAAGAATCACTTTCGAGGTGCTTGACCAGGCTTTGGTGGACATAGGAGACCTGGGAGATGGGAAACTGCTGAAGAAGGAGCTCGAGCTGATGTCAATCGGTAGCTGTGGAGAGCTTAACCTTGAGCACAACTGGATAGAACAGCGGCTCTTTCAGATCTGGGAATATCGACAGCTCTGTTCGGCAGCTGCCACAGCCAGTACAGTGCTCGCTATTGCTGATAAAATGAAGCTTTCTGGAGACTTCAGTGAAATCATCTGCCTCACCCAAGTGGTATGGTATTTCAATATGGCCACAAAATTGACTCCAGTTACTAAAGCATGGCTTAAATATAAATATACCTTTATGCACATTCTAATAAACATACTTTTAACAGAAAGAAGACCAGTTTAAATGGAGGGCTCTGGGGTCCCTCACCGATGATCTACTTCATGCCAAGCGACTCCTGTCCTCGGTCACCTCACATAATGCTGCCTGTCTGGAGGAGTTCTTAAAAAGCCAAACTCTGATCAACTGGGTCAAAGAAAACCTCAAGGGTAAGGCACTAATATAAAGACATGTTTGTCTTTGCATTTGAATAATTGTCTTTTAATCAACTGCTGCTGATTTTTTTCAGTGCAGTGGAAACCACTTACAGTAATAGATAGCGTTATAGAGATGAACTGCTTATACTGATCAAAAGTCACAAGATGGAATCATTCCTATAATGGATTTGTTAGGTAATTTATTATGGTGATTAAACTTTCTACTTAAAGTGATAATTTTGGGTCTTTCATGCACTGAGAATAATACATGATAATGAACGGCGCCACCTCCGCTCTGAAAGTCCACCTCCGAAATCATCAGATACCCTCAAGAGGGGTAGGCTTTTTTGGTCTTGGCCTGCTGTTATTAAAAATGTACTTTAGGGGGCATCCAGGTAGCGTAGCAGTCTATTCCGTTGCCTACCAACACAGAGATCGCTCGTTCGAATGCCCGTGTTACTTCCGGCTTGGTCAGGCATCCCTACAGACACAGTTGGCCGTGTCTGCAGGTGGGAAGCCGGATGTGGGTATGTGTCCTGGTCGCTGCACTAGTGCCCCCTCTGGGCGGTCAGGGCGGAATAGCGGAATCCTCCCACTGTAACAGTCAGAAATATGCCTACTGTGTTTTGGGACAGTATTTTGGTTGTAGTACCATATTTGGTCACTGGATATACTGGACTCACCACTGGAGCCAGCGTCACTACCAGTCTACCTGTCTATTGTACAACAGTAACTTGTCTCTCCTTAGTAACAGCTCGGTTCGTGTACAGCTGTGTATCAATCTACATGTATGTTGAAAGATCATAGTGCCGTTGTAACCAGGCATTGTATGGTGGCAAGTATAGGCTATTAAAGTGACACAAGTGCGAAATCCGACTATTGACTTCGTCTGAATGATTCTGCGCTAGCTATCCTGGTGCAGCCTAGCTAGTACTAAGCTAACGCAGCTTACACGTAACCACAGCTTGTTACACCCCGCGCGCGCTATGTCCCCCTGGTGAAACTCCTCACTGTCAGGTGAAAATAAGCGGCTGGCGACTCCACATGTATCAGAGGAGGCATGTGGTAGTCGGCAGCCCTCCCCGGATTGGCAGAGGGGGTGGAGCAGCGACTGGGACGGCTCGGAAGAGTGGGGTAATTGGACAGGTACAATTAGGGAGAAAAGGGGGGGGGGTACTTCAGGCAATGGTAGACAATGTTACTGTAGTCCGTAGTGTATTGTTAAATTCCTGTTTGAAGCATTTGAAATATATCATATAATATGATATTGTGTTACAGTAAAATAGCTGACAGTAAGCTACTGTAGTTCAGTCAGTTAAATCCAGTAAAACAGACTAGTTGCCTGTCCCTTTACATTAGATTTATTTAACAAGTATACACATGTCAGTCAGGTGGTCACCTGGGGGAAAAAAACTTGACTGCACTTAAAGTGATCCACACTTACATTGAACATATTGATCTGGATGGATATGATAACCATAAGCAGTGTCCACTGTATTTGTATTCTGTAAGTCAAAATCGAAGATAACGCTTGCCTGCTCTGTTATTATTATTCTCATTTCCACAACAGATATGAGGGATGTGAAAGTCTATGTTGAGCTGGCCTCTATCTCTGCTGGAGAGAATGACAAAGAAATAGACCAAGTGGCCTGCTTCCATGATGCAGCGATGGGCTATGGCCCACTGCTCTACTCTCTCCCACCCAATGCCAGCTTTAATGAGTTCATGAGCTGTGCCAGGCAGGTGTGGGATTCCCAACACAGAGATGAGAAACTACCAGACAAACTTGTATGTATCTCTTCAGTATGTCTTCAGTCTGTAAACCACAGTTGCTTAAGAAAACTGACAATGGTGAAACTGTGTTTGCTATCCAGAGAGACTCTACCCGTTTGCTGAGCTGGCTAAAGGGGCTGAAGGAGACTCATGGTTCCGTGGAGCAGTCCTCTCTTTCCCTTGCTTCTTCCATTAATTCCATGGGGATTTATCACATAGGATTGTCTGAGGATATTGCGGAAAAGGTATACTGAGCTGATGACAGTCATCTTTCCCCATAGTCAGAGTAAACCATTCTTAGCTCAGCACAATTATCATCTTAATATTTTCAATAAAGTCATTATTTATATGAATCAAAATTTTGATACTCTCAGACTTGGGCCGCCATTTTATCCCGTTGTTCAAGATGGTTTGTTTTGCGAATGAAGCATTTTGTTGCTGTTGTGTACTTGTCTGCAGCGATGTCTACAAAGCCTTCTGCAGGTCAAAGTGAAAAATGGCCATGAGGAGAAAAGCTACAAACTTGATGACCTCCTGGAGCTCCAGAACAAACTCATGCTTATGTCATCCAAAGGAGAACATGGAAAAGAACAAGTCAATAGATTCACACAGGTCAATAACTTTATAATATCCATCTCAAAGTTGCAAAATTTCAAAATTAATTGTCTAGAGGTCATTTTCGAGTAAGTGTTGAGATTGGTTATATAAATTTCCCTTTCCCTTTGTAGGTTTTTGAAGGAGTTCAAAGAATGGGCACTGTCCTCCTCCAAATGTTATCATCAGGCAACATGCTTTTCAGGAAATGGCATGCTCAAGTCCAGTGCTGCCATAAACAGCAGCCATGTATCCAAGTTACCTTCTTGTCCCTGAATGGCAAAGTAATGATGTATAATGGGGAGGTGACAGAGCAGCTACAAAAGCTGGGTCGCTCTATGGAGACCTGCCATAAAGAATGGTGTTCCTACATCAGTGAGAAGCGTTCCCGCTTCTACACATTGAACCATTACACCTCAGAGCAGATTGTGTACCTATGCCACTGGATACACACTGTATGTAGACACAACACATCAGTTCCTCCACAGTTATGGTATTTACTTTCTCCCATAAAGCCCCAGTGCTCCCTGTCTGATGTGAGAACTGCCTTCGCTAATGTGACAGGTATGTGTCTTTATGCATGCTCAATAATAGATATGTCTTTAAAGTCACCACCTGAGCTAAATATATTGAAATGTGATGGGTTTGTTTATGATGATGACAATGAATCCTCACTCACTATACTCTATACTTGATATCAGGTTGGCCAAGACAGCATTACCGTGGCATGGGGGAGGAGGAGGAGGCTCTTATTCAGTTTTCCTCAGAGGATGAAGATGACAGCACCATTGTGGAAATTGAAAACGATGTTGGGAACTACTCACCTTTGATCCAAGATGATGTCAGTGGGAAGGGTGCACAGGATAACCTTGTGGACCTCTGGAGGCAATTCAAGGATGACATGCCACATTATCTTGATCAGCACATGGACATCTCCACTCTGGCCCACTTTCTCTCATACCTCTCTGAAACAAACCAGCGGTATGTGACGAGAAATTTGCCACCTGGTTTCCAGGAAGGAAAGCCGAATCTTGTTCTTTGTCACACTGCAGAGGTTTTCTCTACCACCCTGTCTTTGTACATGGAGAGCCCAGAGCAGCCTCTGCCATCTGATGATGAGGTGCTGGTCTGCAAAGAGGAGACCACAGAGGAACAGGTGGAGATCTTCCTTCGTCGAGCAATGGGTCAAGACTCCAAAAGCAGTGGGCAGAGGATCTATTCCCTGGTCAATCCTGGATTGTTGGGCTACGATGTCAGTGTATCCCTGGGAGAGCTCTATGAGTGCCTTGAGAAGAGCGCTAGCCCCCATTATTGTATGGTGATGATCAGTTCAGTTGTGCACCAGCATAGATATGTGCCCTCTTTCTTCAGTAACCACAAAGTGCAAACAGGATTGGGGGTGACAGCAGACATTGCTAGGAAATATATACACCATCATTTCACCGTCTCATTGCCACACTGCCCCATCTCATTGATTTCTCCAGAGAAAATGTCAGTCTGGGTTGTGTCATCCACACGCCCTGCAGTTGGTAAGGGAACTCTTTTTTTGGCCAGTGTTGTGACCATTCATGCTCACAAATATGTAAAACATCATTTTAACGAAAGTTAAAAGTCAAGATTAATCTTTCCTAACATTGCATTGTGGAAGTGATGCATTTTCTTTCTATCTAGGTAAATCCCTTTATGTGGACCGTTTGTTTGGGAAATTCCAGCAGATATCTCCCAATGTTCGACACATAAGGATGAGAGTGATTGAACCAAAGGTTGATGTAGACCACTTCGTTCAGACTCTATCACACCGACTAGGACCTTTGAAAGAGCAAGGCACTGTGCTCCTTCACATTGACATTACTGCTGTAAGAGTTTTTACTTCAGCCATAGATGCTACTCATTGAAATTCTTCTTCACCGACTTTACAGAAGGTGTATTCAGAAATTGAATATTTGAAGAATTTATCGACATTACAGTGGCAGGTTGTACCTAATTGGTGTATTGTTTCCATTTTTTCACTGTCAGGTTCACTCAGGTATGGAGGAGCTCTTGTTTCGTCTATTGGTTCTGAGTTGTTTAAGTGACAGCCAGGGAAGACTGTGGAGAAGGAACATCACTCACTTGATAACTGTTGAGCTTATGAGACCAACTGCTGATAACCATTCAAAGGAGGTAATATTGTGAATGAACATATTGTTTACAACAAAAAATATGCCAGGGAAAAGTAGAAGACAGATGATCAAGAAATTATCATGATTTAATTTGTGTGTATTTTTGATTTGTTCACAGATGAAATTTGGCCTTCTTGACATTCTTCCTACCATCCATTGTAGACCTCCGAAAGAAGTGAAACAGTTGTTGGCCAAACCAAGCATGTCTACTAGGAGAACCCTAGACCCACTCATGGATGCGCAGGAATTTGCCAGTGAGGGAATTCAGAGACCTTATCAGTTCCTGAAGCTCTTCAGCAAGAAACAAAACTTGGATCCATTTAAGTACCAAGAAGGGTCCAAAGTAGGGGATCCACATGATTGTCTTCACCACTTCATATCAAACTGTGGAATGCAAGATCCATCTTGGGCAGAGTTGAAGAACTTTTCTTGGTTTCTCAATGTACAGCTCAAAGACTGTGAACATTCCATTTTCTGTGATCCAGGTTTTCTTGCTGACCAACTGCCTGGTTTCAAAGGCTTCATTGTGAAGTTTATGATATTGATGGCTCGAGATTTTGCTTCACCATCTATGGCCACATCTGATCAAAGCCAACTGCTGGATTTTGATAACATTGCAGAGGATGACCTTCTAACCCGCTTCACCATTCGTAAGCATTGGGAAAATGAGTCACATCCGTATATTTTTTTCAATGCAGACCGATTCTCGATGTCTTTCCTTGGCTTTCATGTGAAAAAGACTCCTAGGAGGAATACCCTATGTGCAGTTTGTCCTCACAGTGATAAGGTGTTGATAGAAGATGTGATGTCTCAAAATCTATATGAGGGTTTGGTGCGCCAAAAGCTCTCTCTTGCTGAAGACTTTAATCTGTTGTCCCGATCAGACAAAATCAAGAGGATCTCATATGTCGTTGGTGCCAAGAGAGGAATGATGAGTGGAGGCTTTGATCCAGACCCAACATATGAACTCACTGCTGATAATGTGATGAAAATGTTAGCAATTCACATGAGATTCAGATGTGGGATTCCAGTGATCATCATGGGAGAGACAGGCTGTGGAAAAACTCGATTAGTCCGTTTCCTTTGTGATCTGCAGAGGGAGGGAAGACAGGTTGAGAACATGAAACTGGTCAAAGTTCATGGTGGAACATCAGCTGAGATGATCTACAGAAAGGTGAGAGAGGCAGAGAAACTTGCTGAGAAGAACAAGAAAACTCACAAACTAGACACCATATTATTCTTTGATGAAGCCAACACCACAGAAGCCATTTTTGCCATCAAAGAAATCCTGTGTGATCGAACTGTGCAAGGCCATCCACTTAAGGTAGACAGTGGCTTGAAAATAATAGCTGCTTGCAATCCTTACCGGAAACATTCACCTGAAATGGTGGAACGTTTAGAACGTGCAGGCTTAGGATACAGAGTAAAGGCAGAGGAAACGCAAGACCGTCTTGGTAGAGTCCCACTTAGGCAATTGGTATACAGAGTTCATCCCCTGCCTGCAAGCATGGCTTCCTTAGTCTGGGATTTTGGTCAACTGAGCGATTCAACTGAATTATGCTACATCAGTCAGATAGTTCAGAAGACAGTTGAGAATGATGGTTTGCCAGTTGGTTGCAAAAATATAATTTCAAATGTGCTGGCAGCCTCTCAGAGATACATGAGAAGTCGCAAAAATGAGTGTAGTTTTGTGAGTCTGAGAGATGTGGAGAGGTCAATGAAAGTGCTACTGTGGTTCTACCAGCACAGTAGTGACCTGTTCCCTAATTGCACGGATCTCAGCAAGGCTCAGAGGACATTAAAGTGCTTGGCTCTTGCAGTAGGTGTGTGTTATTATCCATCTCTCGTGTCCAAAAAAGAGTACCTCTTTGCAATCAGCAAACACTTTCCTGAACCTTTCTGCTCTGCAGAGGCACTGCATCAAGAAATTACAAGATGTCAAGACTTCCTCCTTCAAAACATCCAGACAAGGGAAACCATAGCTAAAAATGTAGCACTGAAAGAGAATGTGTTCCTTATGGTTATTTGCATTGAACTCAGGATCCCACTTTTTCTGGTTGGCAAACCAGGTAGCTCTAAATCCCTTGCTAAGACAGTGGTTGCTGATGCCATGCAGGGCCAGAACTCCCACTGTGAATTATTCAAGAAGCTCAAGCAAGTTCATATGGTGTCCTTCCAATGCAGTCCTCACTCAAGTCCTGAGGGTGTCATAGGGACATTCAGAAACTGTGCCCGATTTCAGAGAGACAAAAGCATGGATGAATACGTGTCTGTGGTGGTACTTGATGAAATTGGTCTAGCTGAAGATTCCCCTCAGATGCCCTTGAAGACCCTTCATCCCCTTTTGGAGGATGGTTGCATTGACACTGACAAACCAGATCCACACATGAAGGTTGGCTTTGTTGGTATCTCCAACTGGGCGCTTGACCCAGCAAAGATGAATCGAGGAATATTTTTGTCAAGATGGGATCCGACTGAGAACGAACTAGTGGAAACTGCCAAAGGAATTTGCTCATCCTCCAAGCCAATACTTCTTAAAATCAAACACCTCTTCCTACCTCTGGCAAAAGCCTTCTTGAGTATCTGTGACAAGACGGCAAAGAATCAGTTCTTTGGTCTCAGGGATTACTACAGTCTAGTGAAAATGCTCTTTGCCACTGTCAAATCCTCACAACAAGAGCCAGATGACAGACAGTTGGTAGAAGCCATTTTGCGGAACTTCAGTGGACAACCAGAGGGGTTTGACCCTGTTGCATTCTTCCAAGAGGTCTTACAGAATCGTGCAGAAATACCCAGGCCAAGCACTCTGACGATGGTAGAAAAGAATCTTGAACTTGGCAATAACCAAGAGAGCCGGTACCTCCTTTTGCTCACTACTAACAATGCAGCTCTCCATATCCTTCAGCAAAACATATTTACCAGACAAAAACACCCTCCCCCTGAAATTGTGTTTGGCTCAGGATTTCCTAAGGACCAGGAATATGCCCAGATCTGTAGAAATGTGAACAGGGTGAAAACGTGCATGGAGACTGGGCATACTGTCATTCTGCTCAACATGCAGAATCTTTATGAAAGCTTGTACGATGCCTTGAATCAGTACTATGTTTACCTCAGTCAGCAGCAATATGTAGACCTGGGGCTGGGCTCCCACAGAGTTAAATGTCGTGTCCACAGGGACTTCAGGCTGGTGGTAGTGGAGGACCAGAAGAAGGTCTATGAAAACTTTCCAGTGCCACTCATCAATAGGCTTGAAAAACACAGGCTAGACAGAGGCACAGATCTGACTACTTGGCAGCGCAGAGTTTTGGAAAAACTGAAGAAGTGGGTGAAAGATTACTCAGGTGAGGCCTCAGAAGATTTCCAACCATCTGATATATTTGTGGGCTTCCACGAAGATGCCTGCGCCAGTGTTTTGTTGCAGGTGCTAGAATGGAGAGCACAAAAAATGGATGCTATAGAACAACAGAAAGAGAGTGGAAAAATTGAATTGCTGGAGGAAGTTGAAGGAACTAAAACACCTGAGTCATCTGCTAATGCACACAGAGAGAAACCTGACAATGAAATTGATCACGTTTCTGATTCAATGGATATGGCGATTGAAAGCGAAGATCAAAAAAGTGTGTCAGTAAGAAAGAGCAGTGACATCTCTATGGAGGTGATGGATGATGACAGAGTGGGGAAAATTAGCCGAAAAAAGAAAAAAGATGAGCTCAAGACCGACAACATTGTTGTGACTGCTAGTAAAAATGAGGAAGAGGTCTTTGAGTTAGCCAAATGTTTCTTGTTGAACTGTGCCACCCCTGACTCTGTACTGAGGCTAAAGTACTCAGACTTAGCATTTCAGGAGAAGGAGGACCTTAGCAAGATATACTTTGAGCAACAGCATCATCACTCCTTCCGAGATTTCCTAGAGGATTATTTGAGACACCCCCAAGAGTCCAGCAAGTTTCTTGAGGTATAAAATTTACCCCAGCTCAAATTATATTTTGGTTTCGTTTACTTTTGTTTTGACCTAACTGTCTTGTCTTTATTTTATTTTTTTCCAAGATTACTACATTCTCCGGCTTGTTAACTAGGTCAGATGTGAGGGAAGTAGCTCAGGATCTGGGGCTTAATACAGACAACATCGTCCTGCTCTCCCTCCACCAGTTTGACACAGAGGCCTCCTTCTGCAACAAGATACGGTACTCTACCTCTGTTTTTGATCAAATGCCATTTACATGGCTTTACCATTGATTCTTTTTCTTCTTTTTTGATTTACTCTCACTTTGTCTCGTTGTTTAAGGAGCTTCCTACAAGATACTGGCCCTTCTCTTCACATTCTTCTTGTTCAAATGGACCTAGAGGAATTCCATGTCAATGGCGAGCTCATAGCATCAGCAAAGTAGGGATCATTGCCAGGCTTCTGAAGAGATAGAATTTTCCTTGGTAAATATATAGAAAAATGTCATACTTAATCATTCCATCGGCATCCAGGTACTGCACCATGAATAACATGATGCCACTGGCCAATCAGACCTGTTTCGTGGTGTTCATTGCCAAGATTTCTAGGATCCTAAGTCGATTTCAGTACATTGGCTTCCAAGGAGGTGAGTCTGAAGTTGTACACGATAAATGTATTATGTAATGGCTTACTTGTGTTTTTTTGCTTTATTAAAAAAAATAGATATTTAATGCCTGAATTGTCCTCTTGTTTCGAAGGAGTCTGGCACTCGGTGCATATCGATGACCTAAGAGATACAGAGGACCTGAGCTTGAATCTGTCCATTTTCTCTGGAGTGCTTATGAGCAAACTTCTCCAACCTGCACTATCAGGTAATAACTGTAGACTCCCTAAATAATTAATGTTTTATGCAAAGGCACTACAAAGTCCAAATATCAGAGAATGAAAGCAGCTAGTTCTTCTTCCTGTATATAATATTATTACTCTTAAGCAGAGGACATTGAAACAGAGGAGAAAAGACATGACACTCAAATGGATACCCATGTAAGTCTATGACTAGATAAATAGCTTATGTTTTTTTTTATTATTTGTAAAAAAAAAAATGACAGAAAATTTAGTGACTACTCAAATAGTTTCAAAATACAAGCTCATTCTCTTACATTTTTACTATACACATTCATCTTTTAATTGGGTTTAGGCAAAGGAAGAAACTGCCCACCTTGATGGCCTATCCTTGGTGAAATCATGCATGCAGAAAGCTGTGAGTTTGCTGCGAGACCCCAGTGATGTGACCCCCAGGAGCATGCAACGCATGCGCATCCTCCTGACTCTCATGGCAAAAGATCAAGGGCACATAGGAGGTGAATGCACAGTTTTTTACACTATTTTTAAATGAATAAATAAGAACACACCTGACAATATATTTTTCACCTGTACAGTTTGTCAGAATGAAAAAGGTAACATGATGAAATTTGTTGAAGCTTGTTTCAGGGAGGTGTTGCTAGGTAGACTGGCAGGGGCCCTGGCACAGAGGGAAGAGATGATGTTCTCTCCGGAGGAGTGGATAAATACAGAGGCCAAGAAACGCCAGGCTCTGCAGGAGGGGGGCACTCTGAGGTAATATTCCAAATATCCCCTGATGTGACAGTTTTGACTAGCTTTAAGACATTACTTGCTTTGTTTTGAGAGAATGCCCACTCCTTTTTTTCAGATGGCAACCTTACACTAATCTTTAATTTAGGTTTCAAAAGATGTAATGGTCAGTGATTTGAGGGAAAAGGGCTCTCTGTATTATCTTTATCCATCAGACATACCCTGTGGCGCTGTCTTCAGTCCACCCTCACTCCAGTCTTGGCTGGTGTGTTGGAGGTCCTGGACAGGTATAGTAACCTGGACCTGCTCTTAAGTACAAGGCTTAGCGAGGGTCTGACAAAGCTTTGGATGGACATTCTGGCAGACACACAGATTCTAGACTTGACCCCTCCCCAAAACGTCAGGTACCGGAGACTACCTCTTTGTAATGTTTCTATCATTAGTAATCTGAATTTTAATCAACAAATGTCATGATTTGTTTTCTCATTTTAAATCCATTTGTTTCAGTATGTCAGATCAGGAGATATTGGTGCAACATTATTTTGTGTTGGATGGTGAAGGATGCTCCTGTGCTGCCCCATTCAGCTGGCTCATTGAAATGCACCTCCAGAGCCTTTGGGATGAATCTGAATTCATACCAGGTTTGCTTTGGATTGACTGTCTGTTCATTGGAATGACTGCATGTATATGTTAGTGACAGATCCCATAAATGTACAATCTTAAACGGTTTGACTGCCTTTTTTGTCTCTTTCTCACCTGTGCCTCCCAGCGACAAGGGAGGACAGCAAACTGAGGATTCTCCAGTTTGTAAGCACCTTCAAAAACAGCAAGCTAGGCAGCCACTTCTGGAAACTTTCAGACCAGGAGAGATTGGAGTATAGCAACCGCTACTTGGAAGATTTTCTAATGCTCTCTCTGAAGATCAAATCAAAGGATGGGCTGAGGGTATGGATTATGGCCTACATGTTTATGAAAAAATAGACTGTCAAAAAACTTGCATACATGTCTTTCGCTTTTTACCCCCATTGGGCGGCATGGTGGTGGCCCAGTTGTTGGTGCTGTTGCCTCACAGCAAGAAGGTCCTGGGTTCGAACCCCAGGCCGTCCCAGGTCCTTTCTGTGTGGAGTTTGCATGTTCTCACTGTGTCTGCGTGGGCTTCCTCCGGGTGCTCCGGTTTCCTCCCACCATCAAAAAGACATGCATGTCAGGGTTAATACTCCTGTCTGTGCCCCTGAGCAAGGCAATGGAAAGAGGAAATGGAGTTGGTCCCTGGGTGCTGCACGGCGGCTGCCCACTGCTCCTAGCTACACAGCTAGGATGGGTTAAAAGCAGAGCATAAATTTCATTTGTATGTATGTACAAAATGACTAATAAAGAGTATTCTTCTATTCTATTCTGCCATACGCAGGTACTCGCTAAGGCAATGTTGGGTTGTGTGCGTGAGCTCCAGCAGTCAATAAGCACAACCCCTGACCTCTCTCCTGCTTGGATCGTGGCCAGTGCCAAACATTACACCCTCAGACTGGATACGCTTGCTCACATCCTGGTGATTCAGCCTCAGCTAGCCATGGATGTCTTTCATCAGGTGTCGAAGAGTGAGCCCATGGAAATGGTGAGTATTAACCTAAAACTTTAAAGCACCTTAATACGATCGTATTTTATCTTGATTCAAGATCAGCCTCTGAGCTTAACTTGTTAAATTACTGTATGTATTTGTGAAAATAAAATGTAAGGAATGATAAATTATACCATTCTGATAACACCGGGGACATAGATGGTGTATGTACCCTCTTAAAACGTACCAATTCTGGGGTGTCCGGGTAGTGTAGTGGTGTATTCCGTTGCCTACCAACACGGGGATCGCCAGTTCGAATCCCCATGTTGCCTCTGGCTTGGTCGAGCATCCCTGCAGATGCAGTTGGCCGTGTCTGCGGGTGGGAAGGATGTGGGTATGTGTCCTGGTTGCTGCACTAGCGCCTCCCCCGGTCGGTTGGGGCGCCTGTTCAGGGGGGAGGGGGAACTGGGGTGAATAGCGTGATTGATCCTCCCACGCGCTATGTCTCTCTGGCGAAACTTCTCGCTGTCAGGTGAAAAGAAGCAGCTGGTGACTCCACATGTATCGGAGGAGGCATGTGGTAGTCTGCAGCCCTCCCCGGATCAGCGACTGGGACAGCTCAGAGAGTGGGGTAATTGGCCAAGTGAAATTGGGAAGAAAAAAAAAAGGGGGGGATCCAAACCCCCCCCCCAAAAAAAACAACTTACCAATTCTGTTAATATCCTGGTTAGATAGATGATAGCTTTTATTTCATGTTATTCTGTCAGATCTTGATCCATTCATTTTCCTTCTACTAGCCATTATATGCTGTCATACAAAGCAGTAAATACAGCACACTCTCCATGAACAGTAGAATTACATTGCTGTCAAGTCTACCTAGATGTCCATGAGTGCCGAGAGCAAGTCTTCTGGACTTACTGCGCATCAGGTATTTGAACATTAGGTAATGCATGTTGAAATCTTCTATTTTTGTCAGGTTGAAGATATTCTGGCACTTGGTACCTGCGTTGAAAGTACCAGGCTGTTGACTGTGACGTCCTTGCAAGACTGCAAGCCTTTTGTGTGCAGAGTAGAGCTGTTGAAGCCATGCCTAGACAGAGCCTTCGGTCTGAAGTACCGTGCCGTCTGTAGTGTGGGCTGCGCACAACATTTAGACTCTATCAGGTACTGAATATATTTTTCCTTCACTCATACTCATGCATTTAACTTGGATATGAAAATAAAGAGAGAGAGAGAGAGAGAGAGAGAGAGAAAGTGATATGTTGTTGTTTTTTTTTAATCTTTGCTCTTCCATATTCATTTCAGATCAGTATGGCATGGGATACTGATTGTAACATCTTTCATCCAGCAAGTCATGTTCAAAGTAAAACAGAATGACACCAAACTCGAGGAGCTGTCTGTAACACACTGCAACCTTCTTCAAAATGTAAGAGAAATGGTTCGACGCAGTCCTTTGAAACATGCCATGATCATAAATTACCAGTAATTCGAATCTGCATACAGTTAGGATTAGAATTCCCATACGTCTAAAATAAAAATAACAAAAATAGCTTTTGGTTTTTGAAACATTTGGAAATGGTATTAACCTTCGATTCCCATTGGTGGCACGGTGGCGGAGTGGTTAGCGCTGTCGCCTCACAGCAACAAGGTCCTGGGTTCGAACCCCAGGGTTGTCCAACCTTGGGGGTCATCCCAGGTCGTCCTCTGTGTGGAGTTTGCATGTTCTCCCCGTATCTGTGTGGGTTTTCTCCGGGTGGTCCGGTTCCCCCCACCACCATGAAACAGACATGCATGTTAGGGTTAGTACTCCTGTCTGTGCCCCTGACCGAGGCATGGTAAGAAGAGCTGGAGTTGGTCCCCGGGCGCTGCACGGCGGCTGCCCACTGCTCCCAGCTATGCAGCTAGGATGGGTTAAACGCAAAGCATAATTTCCCCACGAGGATCAATGAAGTATTTCAAAATAAAAAAAAATAAAAAAATAGTTGCAAACAACTTTGTCCATTGTGCAATTTCAGTGGACAATGATGTAACACCACAGTCAACAGAGAAAAGAGGATCTTTCACACAGGCAATAAGAAAGAACACTGCAAGGAAGAATAACACAAGCCGGGGACTCCTTGGCAAATAAACAATACCCACATGAGCGCAGTGTGGATATGACAGAGTCTCGGGGGAAGGACCGTGTTTGCTTAATGAGTTTTTGTTGTCTTTCTACCAGCTAATGCGGGACTCTCCTGACCTGAGGAGTGTGGACACCTTGAAGCAGCTGATCCGCATCCTAAACTCGTTCCATGCTAAGTGTGTCAGCAAGGACCTGAGGTCAGACACAGTCACTGAGCATCTGTATTGAGTAAAGTGCAGACTTTCATGAGTGAAATTATGTAAATTTCTGCCTCTATTGTACCCTGAGAACACGAGACGTATTTTGACCTTGAGGTTTTGTCTGTTTTTCCAGGCATCCATTTGATATGCATTAACATAATTGTTGTCTCGTGGTGTTTTTTTTTCTTCATAGGTATGACATTAACTGCTCCATATGCCTATCTGAGCCCAAAGAGTCATGCCAACTACCCTGTGAGCATGTCTTTTGTTTGCCCTGCGTCCAACAATGGATTCAGACAGGCCGGCAGTGTTGCCCTAAATGCAGAGCAGACTTGCCACCCAACTTCCAGCTATCTGCCTCTCGTGCCATTAAGTGAGTTCAGAAAAGATTGCTATCTTTAATGTGCCACAAAAAAAGGTATTTTTCTCTTGTTTTACAATCACTGTAATTAGTTGAGAGATCATCCGTTAATGCAGCAAAACCAAGCCCAATGAATTGCAGAGATAAATGTCCAAGTATCCAGTGCTTTGGCTTTTATCAAGGATTTTAATCCCAGTATAAGCATCCTCCCAGGGGGGCATCCGTGTAGTGTAGCGGTCTATTCCGTTGCCTACCAACACAGGGATTGCTGGTTCGAATCCCCGTGTTGCCTCCGGCTTGGTCGGGCGTCCCCACAGACGGGTGGGGAGCCAGATGCGGGTATGTGTCCTGGTCGCTGCGCTAGCGCCTCCTCTGGTCGGTTGGGGCACCCGTTCAGGGGGAGGGGGGAGCTGGGGGGAATGACATGATCCTCCCACGCGCTATGTCCCCCTGGTCCTGGTGAAACTCCTCACTGTCAGGTGAAAAGAAGCGGCTGGCGACGCTGCATGTGGTAGTCTGCAGCCCTCCCCGGATCGGCAGAGGGGGTGGAGCAACGACCGCGATGGCTCGGAATAGTGGGGTAATTGGCCAAATACAATTGGGGAGAAAAGGGGGGGGGGGAATCCCCCCCCCAAAAAAGCTACCCTCCCAGTAACTCTCCTTCTTGTGCCTCAGGGCAGTGCTTCAGCAGCATGCGGACATGAGGGCCTGCTGTAACTCCTTCTTCCTGGAGGTGGTGTCCAGGTTCTGTCTGTCTGATGGAGAGAGGCCCAACGAGGAAATGGTGGAGCTGCTCTTCTCATTGCTCATCTCTGCCCACGGTCAGTGGAACAAGTAACACTGCTTGACAACACAATAATGGCTACAAAGAGGGTTTCGTTTTAAAATGATGGGATGTAATACTGTGATTATAAGGTCTTCCTCCTTTCTTTTCTTGTGGGATACAGGAAATGTGTACAGGACCAGAGAGCTAACGCCATTCCTTGACTGTGTGGACAACAGTCCTGTAGTTCGCTCTGTACTACCTAAACTCCTGCTGCAATATAGGTACATGCATGAATCAAGCATGTGCACGCACACACACACACACACACACACACTTTTTTAATATTGCATGTATACTTAAACAGTAACTTGTGTTGCAGTTTTGACCAAGTGAAGACTCACATCCAGAAATACCTGAGGACTCTGGAGAAGAACATCCTAGAAAAAGAGGACTGCACTGAGCTGTATCTGCTGTTTGTCAACTGTTTCCAGGTAACAGATGCCAACTTGCCCTTCACGTCACTGGATTCTCTTACCTCGTCCACTGTTTGATCTACACCACCAGTCACTATGAACGTCATCACGTCCCTCTGATGCTGTGGTGGTTTGCTTTCAGGACTCTCTGTTGTGCTCTGAAGTGGGAAAAGTGGAGCAGGGGAAGAAACGGCAGATGAGATGGCAAGAGGACATCAACTTCCTGAGCAGGCTGGCCAGAAAGCAGATTCCAAACAGACAAGAGGACCCGGCGGAGTTCTTGCTTAATATGGCCCAGCTACGGCAGTGCCTGGCCACCGCTGCCCACCTGCTGCAGAAAACCAGCACCCGAGGTAATGGACGCAATGAACACATACCTGACACAGCCAGGTAGGTATATTTACTTTGCTTTAACAAAAAATACCCCACCAGAATTGATAACCCATACTGGGGTTGTTGTTTTTTTTTTAATTCTTTAAAAAATGCAGGTGCAAATACAGAGGTGATGGCTGATGAGTATCTGCAGCAGGTGAAGGCAGTGTTCAAGTATTGTGGTAATGACTGGCACAGGGTGTACCTGCTGAGAGCGCTGCACAGGCAGGCTGGCTTAGATGGCGTTGTTACCCTGATGAACAGCTCCCAGTGGGAATGGCTCTTCCCTCCAGAGGTCCTTCGTCTTCAGGTGAAACTTGATTATCCCTAAACCTATATCCTAGCACTTACCAATAAGGCACCCTTTATAAAGATTTTATAACTGGTTAGTGGTGTTTTTATTACTGCTTTATAACTCATTCAACAATACATTGCTGTATAATTAAGTAACGAGATGATATACCGCATTAATACATGTACTTTATGGGTTGCCAGGTTGGGAGCCTACATGGGCAGAGTCTCCGTAAACGTTTTCAAGTCGTGTTGTGTATACACGGTTCACCGACGATGTGAATTAGCAGTCCTCGCCAGTCACACTGGTCTTTGTAGACTCTCTTGTATTGATAAAATGTGAGCTCCCAATTTGTCAGCCCAAAAAAAGTATTTTTGTTCATGTATTATAACATCCTATGACTGATTTATAATGCGAGATAAGTCATGCAGTATTAATAAAGTAACCACGTATAAACCTTTTATAAAGGCTGCCTTACGGTAAAGTGGTACCATGTATTTGATGTATTTTGCTGCTTGAATTGAATGTAAATTTTGTCAAACGGAAGTATTCCCACATTTAAATGAATATGAGGTATGATTTCACATTGCACCCTATTTATTGGTTACACGTCTCACCTGCTTTTCTTCATTGATACGCTGTTTTAATAATTGGAAATTATTAGTGAAAAGATTATTGGAAAGAATTGTGTTGCGTTGTAAGCTCCACTCACAGATGGACATCCCAGTTGTTTCCACATATGCAGATACTTGTAAATGTACAAGAAAGAGCGCTGAACTGTGTTTTGAATAAGAACAAACTCACTAATGTTTTTGTCCCAAAGAGGTTGATTGTGACCGATGTGGACCAGTTCATGTGCTGTGGACCGTCGTACCGGACCCTGAGGGACGGAGTCGGCGAAGTTCTACTGGAGAACAAAACAGACACACTCAAGACAGGACTACAGGTAAGACAGACTCTACTCGGGCATCCGGGTAGCATGGTGGTCTATCCCGTTGTCTACCAACACAGGGATCGCCGGTTCGAATCCCCGTGTTACCTCCGGCTTGGTCGGGCATCCCTACAGACACAGTTGGCTGTGTCTGTGGGTGGTAAGCCGGATATGAGTATGTGTCCTGGTCGCTGCACTAGCGCCTCCTCTGGTTGGTCAGGGCACCTGTTGGAGGGGAGGGAGAACTGGGGGGAATAGCGTGATCCTCCCACGTGCTACGTCCCCCTGGTGAAACTCCTCACTGTCAGGTGAAAAGAAGCGGCTGGCGACTCCTCATGTATCGGAGGAGGCATGTGGTAGTCTGCAGCCCTCCCCGGCTCGGCAGAGGGGGCGGAGCAGCGACTGGGACGACTCGGAAGAGTGGGGTAATTGGCCGGATACAATTGGGGAGAAAAAAGGGGGGGGGGACAGATCCTCCTCCTCCTCCCTAAGGTAGACAGTGGAGAAGTACTGCAGGGTGGCTATGTTTGGTTTATTATTTAGCATGTTAAACAAAAGTAGTGAGAGAAAGGGTAAAAAAGCAATGTGCTTCAGAAAAAAATGTGAAAGTTTTTAATTAGTGGACTTGTTATCAAAATCATGTTCAGTAATTGTATAAAAGCCACACAAAGAGTCAAAATTCACTTTTGCTATGAACAGTGCATGGTCTGAATAAAAGCGCATAGGAACAATACTGGTCAGTCTCATAAACCATAAATCAGATGTTTGATGTCATAAAACATGAGTTACCATGATTCACAATAGTTTATTATTCCATTCTTATAAATAGTTTGCAACAGTATTATCATCAGCATCATGTTTTCTTCTCATCCTCGACTAACCCTCTGGATTTACGCCAAGTCCTGATTTGGTTGATTTGCTTTCTGTCTTCTCTATAGAACCTGAGAGGCTCTGAGGCCGCCCATGTTCTCCTTACACTGGCCTTGTTCAGACAAGTCACCTGTCGATGTGTGTCATCTGACCGCAAGATGCGCCCGTCTCCACAGGTCACCACCTCTAGCATTTTATTCCTGTGTTGTAAACCTGCTTGGATGTTAGCATCACTAAACGATAAAATGATTGTCTTCTGACGCCCGCAGGACATTAAAAGGGTGGAAGATGTCCTGAAAACCATCCTGTCAGGGAATATAAGGGAGTTCTGCCTCGCCCTTATAAACAACCAGATAGGTAGACCGGGCTCCCCTCTCCACATCAGCCAGGGTCTCCCGGCTCCTAAACGAGCCCTGCTTGAGCTGCTGATCCACATGGACTCGGTGCTCATCAGCAGAAATTCTCTTCTGGCTCCTCTCTACCAGATTGCCTTCCAGCCTCAGAGTGCTACAGTAAGACCCGCGTTTCCTTGTTTTATGTTTCAAGTTCTGCGTTTGCGACAGCATCTGTCATCAGTATACGCTAAGGAAACTGTGCACTCATTCAATTTCATCTCACCTCCAAGCGCTCCTTCTTGCCAACCATGCCCGATGATCACACAAGCGAAGCTACACAATGGTTGACCGGCGAGAAAAGCCTCAAGATGTATAGTGAGTATTTTGATTGTATAGAACGTGATCGATATTTTGATTGTAATGCTGTATAATAATGTTATGTGGCACTTTACCATGACTATTCAGATTTATCTTTTTATCATTTGCAGAGTGCGCCAATGGCCATCCATGCTTTGTTGGGGAGGTATAAGTTTCTTTTTTTATTTTATGTCATTCTTTTGCATTATTTCTTAACATTTATTTAAGATGAAACAAACACACAGGGCGTCCGGGTGGCATAATGGTCTATTCCGTTGTCTACCAACACAGGGATCGCTGGTTTGAATCCCTGTGTTACCTCCGGCTTGGTCAGGCGTCTCTACAGATGCAATTGGCTGTGTCTGCGGGTGGGAAGCCGGATGTGGGTATGTGTCCTGTTCGCTGCACTAGCGCCTCTTCTGGTCGGTCGGGGTGCCTGTTCGGGGGGGAGGGGGAACTGGGGGGAATAGCGTGATCCTCCCACGCACTACGTCCCCCTGGCAAAACTCCTCACTGTCAGGTGAAAAGAAGCGGCTGGTGACTCCACATGTAGCGGAGGAGGCATGTGGTAGTCTGCAGCTCTCCCCGGATCAGCAGAGGGGGTGGAGCAGTGACCAGGATGGCTCGGAAGAGTGGGGTAACTGGCCGGATACAATTTGGGGGAAAAAAGGGGGGGGGTTAAACAAACAAATCACAAAACAAACAAACCACTCAAACAATGTGCTCATGTATTGTCTCATAGTGTGGTAAACCAATGGCTCTGTCAAAGTGCCCAGACTGTGGAATACCTGTTGGTGGGCTACAACACAACCCAGTCTCAGGATTTGGCCTTGCAAACATAAGGTATCAACCTAACCAACACACTGTCTGTACCATCTTATGGCTTAATCATCTCAGTATAGCATTTGTATATTCTCAATAAATTCAATCGATGTCTGTTCTAATGTGCATGAAGTGGTGATCAAACTAGGACCGGGCATGTATTAGGAGAGGCTCGGCGGAGGTCTGAAGCCCCAGAAAGGCAGATGACGTCTGCCCAGTCCCACATTCTTCGGCTCTTTACTCACCTCGCCATGCTACAAGGATCCATAAGCAATAACAGGGTGCGATTTCTAAAATCTCCATCAAGAAATTAAGTTTTAATTAGAAAATTTTGAGAACAAAACAGTATGTCGTGATGCATGTGTCTGTGCTGCCTTTCCGTTTGTTGCAGGGGATCAGCGAGATGATTCACCCCAACACGCGTAACGTTTCAAGCTTCCTCTGGTGTCACCTTGAGAAGGACGTGAACATGTTGGGACGGACACTGGATCGGAACATGGATGACACTGCTGTCATTGTTCATCTGATCCTCAACAAATGCATGGAGTTCAGTGCAGGTGACAACGTTGTCTTTCAGTGATTATCAACCTGCTGTTTTTATTTGGATAAAGTCATGAGACATAACCCTGTTGAATGTTACCCAAGGTCATCGGGCCACACCCAACCTGTCCTCCAGACGTGGACGGGAGCAGTGGGAGAAGTTAGTCTGTGATTTCGCCATAGACCCACTCATTAAGGTAGTGATTACAGTAGTCCCTGAACACGCATATTGTTCAACACATAGCCAGGCAATATTCTCTCAGAGACTTGCTTCTTTCTCAGGATCTGAGGAACCAGCTGGCTAGAGCCCAGGAGAGAATCAGTAGTGATGACAGCGTCGCTGGAAACCCCCTGATGAAGCTTTTCTACGCTGACCCCGGATCCATGCTGTCCCTCCCCTCCGACTGTCCCACACACCGCTCCTCCTTCTGGAGCCTTCCAGAGATGATGACCGTGGAGCGCCTCTCTCAGCTGGTGGAACAGGCACAGGAACGCAGCTCCTTACCCCTGCTTAGCCTGTTTCTCAAGAAGGTACAGTAGCGACACATCCTTTTTTGGGCAGCACAGTGGCCCAGTGGTTAGTGCTGTCGCCTCATAGCAAGAAGGTCCTGGGTTCAAACCTTGGGGGTTATCCCAGGTCATCCTCTGTGTGGAGTTTGCATGTTCTCCTCATGGCTACAGTGTGTTTCCTCCGGGTGCTCCGGTTTCCCCCACCATAAAAAAAAAGACCTGCTTGTTAGGGTTAATACTCCTGTCTGTACCCCTGACCAAAGCAAGGGGAAAAGAACTGGAATTGGGCACAGCATGAAGGCACCAGCCCACTGCTCCTAGCTACACAGATCATGGCTAGGAAGGGTTAATTTGCAGTAAATGAATTTCCCCAAGGGGATTAATAAAGGAAACTTCATTTAATTTACAGGAGAAATATGTCCTCAATATTTTATGCTGTCTATGGAATAAGCAACCATATTTACCATAAAAATGGTACATCTGAGTGTGTTTTGGTTCCTAGATACAATGCATTAGACAGTTGCATCACCTACCTGAGTTGGCTGCATTACAGTCAGACCTTTTGAGGGTTTTTCCACCTACGTCAGACACGCTACCCCGCAGTATTGCACAGATGCTACAGCAGATACCAGCAGGTATATTAACACCACATCACACCTCTAACTAAAAGCACAACAACCACATTGAAAGTGTGTGAGAAAAAAAAAACTGCCTTTACACACATACACTCACACAATTTCCCCATTTCATTATATTCAAAGGATACCAGAAGAACAAACTGCTTGAGAGGATGAAGAAATTCATAGAGGTGTGGAATTTCCTTCGACTGGAGGTTGCCAGAAATTGTAAGCACATATTTGTCAACTTGTCCACATCTGTGTATTTCTATGCGTATGTCAGTATGGTGAACATTTCTTGAGCAGTGAGTAGTGTTATTAAGTAAGTTTTGGGCGTGTAATCCAAACATCTGCTTCCTTCCACGCATCCATCCCTAAACTGGCATACTCATCATGCCTTGCACTGTATGCTATAGCCGCAGACCTGGGTGTGGAGGTGCGGTTGTGCGAGCAAGAGATGACAATGGACAGTTCTGGGGAGTTCCTAACGCCATGTCGACATGGGCCGGGGTCATGTCTTCGAACTCTGGTAGATTTCCTGTCAGAGACTCACAACAGTTTAGTGCGGGAGGCCAGGAGACTGTGTCCCCATGAAGACAGGTTGGTCCAGTTTGTCTGTGGTCAGCTCCAACAGCCTCGCACATTTTGAATTCTAAACAGAGCTTTCAGCTATGATTAAAATGTCTTCTTTTAAAGCAGAACATGCTCATTTTAAGGTGGCATTTACTAAGCACTACAGTGAGATGAGATGACATGAGATAAGATGAGATGAGATGAGATGAGATGAGATGAGATGAGATGAGATGAGATGAGATGAACTTTATTCATCCTGCAGGGAAACGGAATACCTTCTTCCTTTGGAGAGGATATCTGAGACTCAGCTAGCCCTGTGTCAACCAGAGAGAGAGTTGCTCCCCCTGGTGTTAGCTCACTGCCAGTACACTCTGAGGAAAGGTCAGGAGACGAACCGCAATTACAACTTGCAAGGGATCCAAACCCAACTGGCCTATCGCTTCCTGGCTGGAAAACCACTTCTGCAAGCGGTGAGATCGCAAGTGACGCAATCACACAAATGAGTGCTAGATAATGTCAACCGTTTTAACCAACATCACTTGCTTCTTTGATCACAATCAGGACACCTCAAGGTTCTTGAACAGACGACTACAGGATTTCTCTGTGGTTCTCACAGAGGTCAGAGGCAAGATTCGTCAGGTAAATCCATTCTGACTTATAGACTTGAGCACACGTGGGAGTATATTTTTTCACCTCTGTTATAATCCAGGGCTTTCCTTCAGACAGGAAGGCACCAAGTTCTGAGCACCTCTTCACACGGGTGCTTACTTAATTTGAGCCTATCAGTCACTTGATAATTACTCCCGGGAGGATTCTCCCTCTCTCGTCCTGTGTGAGACGATCGCCCTTTCTATATGCTAATTACTCTTGTTTATTCAAAGAATGCCAGTCCATGTCCCAGGCCAACCCCAGTGGCATTAAATGTTAATTCATTTACATAGTTTTCACCTTGCTGTTGGAACCGTTAAGTCTATCATAGTATTGTGAATGAGACTGATACAACCCTGTGAATTCAAACCACATCTTATATATATTGCTATTCACTGTATAAAAAACGCATTGCTCTTTTAGATTCGGGGAGCCAGTCCCATCAGAACCACTGTACGCCGCTGGTCTCCTTTGCCCGCAATTGCAAGATTAAAGCAAACCAAACTTTCCAGTCTACAAGTGCCGACTTTGAGAATTTCTTTTGCTATAGGAAAATTCTTCCACATACCCTTCTGGCAACTCTGACTCCATCCGTTGGTAACACCGTTTAAATGCCAGGACAAAAATGCTCACAGTAGTTTCTCCCTTAGGATTTGGAGAGGCCATGCACTTTGTTAGAGGTCAAATTCCTTTACCCAAACTCCTCTCTGTTTCCATTCACCAAGAGTCACCCCCCCCCCACCGCCCCCGCTAGGCACCGCTCAGCTCAGTGTCCTGCTGACAGTTGTTCTTTCTGTGATACAGGAGCCGTTGCAGGGTTCAGTGTGTAGTGCCATTAGGACGGTGCTGCGATCCTACACTGACGTCTGTGACGCTGTTTTCGTCGTGGAGATTGGTCTACGCTTTCTTGGCAAGATGGGCGGGAACCCTAAACATCAGCTTTTGTCCTTCCTTACCGATTCCCTGCAGATTGGTTCACAGATCTCCAATTGTGTAGCCAAGGTAGAGCTCACCCATCCAATTTGTGCTTGGCTTCTGACGTAGTTATGCAAAGAATGTGGACCTCTTCTTTTTTTTTGTGAGTTACTGTTGCACCACACCTCCCTTATCATTTTCTTTAAAGAAAGGCATTACTCCCCGCAATAAACCACCCCACTTTACTAACTGGAAATAAGGTCACACATAAACGCTTGACTTAATTTGCTTAAATTCATTCAGTCTTTATATTTCTTTTCATTTGCAGGCTCTCGGACAGAGTAGACTGGAACATAGCGTATTCACCTGGCAGCTCCTTACCTGTTGGAAATCTGAACTCATGCTGAACCAAAAGCAGGTTAGTTGGGGTATAAACATAATATGCCGGCATTTTTACAGGTATTGCAGCCGTAAGATTGATTGTAATAACAAATAAATAACAAAATAAATTGATAAAAATACATAAATAAATAAGAATAATAACGAATAATAAACATAGTAATAAATAATAATAAAATAAAAAAATAAAAAGTACAAGACAGATTTAGCCCTACTGACCTATCATGATAATTGGATCTGTGCAAAAGGGCAAGGCACTTCAGAGACCTTGAGACAAAAAAGGCATACATGAATCTCCCTTTCAGTGAGCACATGTTTTGTATATTGGGTAATTCTTTTCACTCATGTGACCCCTGCTAGCTGCCAGTGACCTGACCTGAAAGAAGACAGAGAGCTAAACTCACTGGGTTGTAAATCTAGGGAAAGTGTGCCATCTGACACGGCAGGCACTTAATGTTTGACCCGAACAATGGAATGAATAGCGTCAACCCCCTCTGCAGTTTATGCCATGGTGTGAAACGGTTTGAAGTTTTGGAACGAGTGTAGAAAAATTTTAAGCAGTGTACAGCATCGTGACTTAAGAGGTGTGGACCAAGTAACGATTACATTCAGTCCATTGTCTTCTTCTTCCAGGACCCATTTCGAAGACTACCTTCAGAGTTCCAGCAGAAGCTGTCTGAGGAGGACCGGAAAGGTCTGAGGAGTTTCCTCATGGTCACAGACGTCAACACATTTTCCCTGGAGATGCATGAAATTCTCCTTCTGAAGACAAACAGCTCGATACCTGACCAGGTTTACTCACCACACTGGGAGTAAGAAACAACTAAGTTCATCAGTATAAAGTCAATATAATCAATCTAATTTCTTTATCTAGTGATATAGCTAACAAAGCTATTCTGAACAGTTTCTCAGTGTTTAAATGTCCTTCCTATTTTCCCCCCCAACAGTTTGACTGATTTCTGAAGAAGATATGACTCTCTCTAGCTCTCACGCCCTTGCTTAGTCGCTCACATGTTGAATGCACCTCAAAAAAAAAGCTCTTCATAAATCCTGGATTTTGATTGGTTAAGAAACCTGCACTAATTCAGCAGCACCAGGTTATCCAGTCTCAAATGTGCAGTCTGATAAATCCAGTTTTACTGCAGTGTTGCAGTAGGTAGTCATGTTCCTTGTAAAGACTTGCTCACAGACAGGCTTGGTGTTTGCCCTTATGCTTGATTTTGGGCTGAATAGCTTTTCTTTTCTTTTCTTAAACTGAGCTAATCTGTACAACTATAGAGAATGACAAATATTTTAGTAACACAGTCGTTTAATACATTTTAACAGTTGTTCAATAAATGTTTAAAAGAAAGCAGTGAATGCAGGGCTGTTAGAAATCAGGTGACTTAACCTGATAAATCAAAGCAGTATTCGAGCAGAAATGGCTAATTTGCATTTATCAAGTTTGTTTAAGTTTTTTTTTAAACAGGTAAACCATTTGCAGCTTGACTTAAGGCTTTGTTGCTTTAAATTGAGATTAGGAAACTGCCATTTCACATTTGACTTAATTCAGTACATTCTGTATCAAGTAGGTGACGGCGAGTACAACTGTAAAAGGTTTTTTTCCCCCCAAATACGCAATACTGCCACCACAGTGTCTCCGCTTTCTTTTCATGAAAACATACCCCCTTGCCTGACCATCTGTGAGTTAAAGATCAGTGGGAGGTAATTCACCAAACAAATGGAAAAACACATTATTTACAAAGCATTTGCATTTGCCTGTAGGTTTTTTTTCCCTGTGGAGATAAAAATCTTTCATGACATCAAAAATCATATAAGTGTGCCTATTGTTATCTGAAATATTACCACAGTATAAAGGAATTTACGAAAGCGGCCAATCTGAATTATAGTGAAGCGTGTCGCTCGGGGCTGTCCCCTGGGATTTGGGGCCTTTTGACTCCTGGGGCCAGAAGGTGACCCCTGCCGAAAGCCATCAACCAGGGTAGTGGGGTGTGTTGCATACCCTCTGTGAGCACAGGTCATCTCTGTTAAGCCAGCAGCTGGGTAGGGAAGCGAATAGGATTGTGTGTGAGGAGAACAATGGATGCAGTGCTAACTGTTGCTTCTTCTTTTCCCTCCCTCCCTGCTGTCTCCAGCATCAGAAACACCCTAGAGAATTACTTGGAGCAGAAGAACCTTCCAGCTTTGCCAGAGCTGGACTCTTTACCAGGGGACATCACTCTAGACAAAGGAGCTGATGTGTGGAGGGCTGCTGTCAAGTTTAGAAAAATGTAGAATCTTTCCACATGGATAAAAAAATGAATTGTATTGTTTAAACAGGCTGTATTACATTGTTATCGATAGAATCAATCAATGAAGTTGCGTTTTATACTGCATGGTGTCACTCTGCAATGATAATGAGTCAGATTCCAGATTCCACTTTATTCCATATGATATGAGAGGGCTAAAATTGTGATGTCTTGTGTTATTTTCACAATGCATTGTGAGAGTGTTGGCCCTAACATGCATGTCTTTTTAGCTACTATGCAACAAATAGCTGGAATAAACTTCCAGAAGATTTGAGACTTGCTCCAACACATCCAAAGGAGTTGAATCAAGTGCAACAAGTCCAGTTGCACTTGATTCAACTCCTTTGGATAACCATGACCCGGATGAAGGAGAACATTCACAGACATCTTGCTCCAACACAGACTACTTTTAAATCCATATTAAAAACGTTTATGTTTACCATTGCTTTCTGCTAAACTGCAAACCTTGCATTTTGACTTTTGCAAAGCTATAGACCTTGCATGGCATTTTGATTTTATTCTTTAATTTAAATATCTTTTATGAACTACTTTTTAAATCTTTTTTTAATTGTGTATGCCTTGCGCATAAAATGTGCTTTAAAGATAAAGCTGCCTTGCCTTGCCTCGTAAATGTTGAACTTTTTTGTTGTCGTTTTTCTACTGGGGTTATAAGCTTGATCATAAATAAAGAGATTAAGGGCCAATGCAATACAAAATGAATTATAGTATTTGTGTTATAATGACCTTATCACTGCGGTTGGAAGGAAAAACGGAAAGATGGCTTTAGAAAAAAAATCTCAAAATTGGATTCAGTTGCAACCACTTATTCAGCAGTTGCTTAAAAAAAAACTTTGATTCTTGTCCTCATCACGCCTCCTCTGCAAAGTCAACCAAACGTCTAGTGTGAGCCGTGCCCCGCTGCGCTGTACGCACTGAAAAGAAGGCCCCTCTCCACCAATCGGAGGCTTTAAAGAAATGACGTCAGGCATTAGTGACCAATCATAGGCGTTAAGGGGCGGAGCCTTATATTTTGTTGCCACAGTGAAGATGTTGCGCGTTATTCTCGTCCCCCGATCGATCCGGTAGACGGTGCGAGCGGAGTACCAAGCAGAAGGTCGTCTAGGGAATACAAAAGGTATTTCGCTATCGCTCTTAAACGGTGTCCTTGGTTAGATACGCAACGTTAGCGTCACCAAGCTACCGTGTCGTGGTTACTTTGCTTAGTAACCGACATCCTTGCTGATCTTTTTGTTATGATAGAGGTGAAGAAGAGAGGAGCATTTCCCGAGACCTGAGTATTCTTCCAGACTAAACTGGGCATCTTACTATTTCACAACACGGCGTTGGCAACGCCGCCATGGGATCGCAGTCCAGCCCCGTCTGATGAGGCGAGGCGGTGCGTTGATTTGACCAGTGAAAGGGTCGGGGGATCGGTGGAAGGTTTGTTCCTGATTTCTCCCTGCTCCGCGTCGTCTGTTCAGTCCGATCAACGTAGATCTGCCCCGGCCATCGACGAGGTAAACCGCCGCTATGTCGCCGTTAACCAGATCGCGCTGAGTTGTCGTCAGCTGAGCACATCTGCAGTATGTGAGGGTTTTCCTACCTCTATCTCATCATACCTCTCCCTCTCGGCCAGGCTTGTTTTTCCCGTCTAGGAAGATGATAACACCTACGTCCACCTGCGAGTCATCGTAGCCATCATACGTTGTTGTTGTTTAAAGTGTCCTTAAAAGCGTCATCGTTAGCCGGGCACGAGTCCAACCAGACAGCTGTTTTTGGAAAGTCCACGCTCGGTTGTAGTTGAGAGCGGCTTTCTCGGCCGCAGCAACACTGGGTTTACATAATGGCCTTCTCAGCGGGCCGGTGTGATAGGTATTGTAGCGAATTCGGGGGGACAACGCAACCGCTGGAACTGCCGCGGCCGGGAAGCGAACCCGTGTCGCCCGCACCGCAGGAGGCATCGCTAACCGCTCGACTAAAGGGTCAGACCCGCCAGCCAGCGGCCAGCGTGTCTAGTAATCCATGCACGTTACATGTATCTTATGACCTGTCAACCGTCGATTTTTTTTCTCCTACCTTGGTAATTTCTAACAAACGTATCCTGTCCCGCGAAGCGCGTTGTAACCGTGTTTAGAAAAGCGCTATGATATACAAATAGTTTATTATTGTTGTTGTTGGGATGCCCCCCATCCCAGCGAGCCCGCCGCTCATCTGCCAAGCCGTCCCCAGCTGTTAAACAAAAACATTCAAAGTTGCCCCGCCCCCTCCCCCCCCGGGGTGACCGCGGCGGCCGGTCCGCATCCCCAGCGCACGGGCCGACTCCGCGTCGCGGCTCGTCATCCCCCATCCTTCGGCGCTCACCGGCGGCCCACCCCCCAGATTCACTGTCGCTTTGGACCCGGCTTCGTCCGCTTGGCGTTTCGCCTCGCTATACTTGCCTCCTTTCGCCACTGCGTCCGCCATTGCCGCAGCGTCCGCTTTCGACGCGTGCTTGCGCTCTCGATCTGGCACCTGGTTGCTACGTTTTTATATAGAGTCCCCGCTGCCCAAAGGTTAACGCCCCGTAAAAGTCCTGTGCACGGCAAAATAAGAAAATACAGGCGGAGGACAGGGTCTCTGCAGATACACACACTGCCACACAAGTCTAGCGGGTCTTACGTGATGGCTGAGAGGGATCATTTTCGTACGAGTCTTTGCGTTGATTTGTATGGAAAATCCTGCTCGTTCTGCCTTCAGGCATACCGTCGCTGTCAGCGGTTGGGGTTTCCTTGTTGCCGGTTGCCCTGGGAAACACAATCTGTTTTCAGCCTATAGCTGTCTGCTGGCACCACCTGCAGAAATGTAGCTGTCCTTTGAGACCCATAGTGCCTTATACTCATTACGACAAAAGGCATACGTCTCCTTCTGCAGGCCTGAAAAGGATGCATACAACCCGGAGCCCCTCGTCCATCCAAACAGGGGGTTCAGGAGAAACCTTGGACCTCAGTTTAACAGGCTCCCAGCTCACTGTGTCCAAAAGGCCCAGCAGTGCATCTTTTGGAAAAGGCTTCTCTCGCTCTGTATCTGTGGCCAGTGATAGCAAGGGAAAACGCAACACCCTGGTAAGTAAACGATTGTGTGTACACTATTACATGTATGGTGTAGGCCTAGGATGATGGTGATATGTGATTGAAATCTAATCCACAGACTGGATTATCCAAACAAAACGTGGTTTTAGCAAATGAAAAGTGTAGTGCCTTTAATCCAGTTAATCTGAAAATAAAGTTTATTGTTATTCAGTGTGTAATATTTGCACTCAAACCTTTGTCATCCATTCATAAATCTGTAAACTCCAGGGTGATGCTAGCTTTGGGACTGCCCGCTCCATTAAGAACCTTCGGCGGTCCAACAGTACCACTCAGGTTAACCAGCAGGCCAACATCAGTTTAAGGTACTTAAGCACAACTGCAGATGCACGCGCACACACACTGCAGTTCTGTAATAAGAACGGAACTATTTGAGCTGTAACACATTTATATTTACACCAGTGATATTTTGTTTGAATAATGGTCATATTTGCACAATATGGCTCCCAATAATGTTTCAATAGCACCGTGGATAGAACTTACTCACTTCACTCCTAATCATTAACCTACAGGTGCTTGCATACAGTTTGTGTCGCTACATGCAAAGCTTCAGGCAAAGCTGGCTTTTTAGGATTACGTTTAATATCACATGTCTTTCATCATAATTAAATCCACCAGCTTTTGAAATATGAGTCCATATATATAACTTTTGTGAAAAACATCAGTGCAGACTGTCCACTCTTTGGAAAGGCCTAATGTGTGCCCTCCTGTCTTTTGAGCCACTTTTCTTGTAACCGCAGTGCATGGCTGCAGGAGCAATTCATGTAACTCAGCCGACATTCGTGGAGTCTTGACTCTGTAAAGCAGCGTGCCTCTTTTCTGTGAGCAACAGCTGGCGGGTCCTGAAACTTCATCACGAGGGGACAATGGGCATTGTGGCACGGCGGCTGCTTCAATACAAAGAGTGGAGGGTGCCTGGGGGCTTCTGCTAAGGGCAGCAGGGCCATTCTTTGTCTCGGGGGGAGGGCTGGAACCGGTCAAGTCACCCCCCCCCACACACACACACACCACCAGGAACCAGTGAAAGGAGAAGTGCGTATGTCCACTCTGATTCTATTGTCAGGCAGCTGCCGCCAACCCCCTTTCCCTTTGCTGCCTCCCAGGATGCTGAGCAGAGGGGCTTTAAATTTAAAGACATTCTAAATACCCCGGTCCCCCATATCGCTCTCCGACTCTTTGAATCTTCTTTTGAGCTGTCACTGGGTTGGTCACAACACTCCCCCCTTCACTGCGTCCTCCCTTCCACACACTTGCTGGCTGGTCAAAGGAAATATAGAGGAATGCCCTGCTTGAATTAATGTTTTCAGATCGCTTTTCATTGGGCCAGCTGGCTTTTACCCCACCCCGCTGAAAATTGTAAAAAATCCTTTGCACACACTCAAGGACACACACGCACACACTCACACGCCGACATTCACTTCAACAGCAACACCCTGTACAGCACAGTCAGGCCCCCAGCACAGATGCCGGTGGAGGCCAGGCTAGACTGGAGGTCACTCTACATCTGTGCCTGAAGATGGGGGTGGTTGGTGCATGTTTGGGGTGTCTGAAGCTATTCGAAGGATCACTGACAGGTCATTGGGATCAACGTATGCGTGTGTGCATTCATATGGAGTCCGTAATGGAATTCCCCCTGGCAGAGCGTCTGCTCCTCCACGCAGAATTCCAGCAAGTGGGAGGGCGATGATTCCCGTCTGTGCAGCTGCCATGACTACATTCAATCACAAAAGCAGCCACCGAAGGCCATGCTTAAAGGGCCCCAGCTTTGTGTTGAAAGTTACTTAATTGTGTGTTGTGTAGCACTAAGCCCTTGTTGGTCAAAAACCGAGCCCGCAAGCTGTGCACTTCTTTTCTCCCCATTTAAAAAGTCTGACCTTGTCAGACTTGAAATCATTGAATTGGTTTAGTTAACACCACCTCAGCCCTTACCACGTCCGTTTCATTCTGTGACCCTTTGTCATGTACACACAAACATATGCTCAGTGTATGATTGAAAATAGGGGCTGGGCTTATATTTGTTTGGGGTTTAATGCCAGAGAAGCACCAAGCAACAATATGCAGTATATGCACAATATAGAATGATTGTGCTTACCTATCGCTAGCTTGTTTGTTCCTGCAGTGAGGACCAGAGTGATGACTTCCTGGCTCTGTTTGACAGCAGCTCAGATGGACGAAGAAAGCTGGCCAGTTTCAGCAAGGCCTCACCTGACAGAACCACCTGGAACATCCTGGTACCGATCACCATCCAATATGTGCAACTTCTTTTTCACTTGTTCTTGATTAACAATAGTCATTATGTGTATGTACAAAATTATATGTATGTATTGTGTGATCTTTAATTGTTGTGTATATTCAGTGCTTTTCCTAAGGAAAGCTATATTATGAGTCTAGGGGCTAGTGGTTAAGTAGCAGTATTGACACTAACCCCTTGCTGTTAAATAATTTTAAGTCATTCTGGATAAGAGGGTAAGCTAAAGGGTCAATTTATAGTTGCGACAAACATTTCACAATCGTTCATCTCAATCAGATAGTGGGTGAACAGGCATAGCAACTAGATTTCCTGCCTTTTCAGGACGACCAGCCCAGAGCGTTCCCCCTGCCCTCCAGCTCCCGCAGCACCGGCAGCGTGGACTCTCCCACCGGCCTGAAGAAAAGGGAGCCTGGCATTGCCTTGGCTGCCAACTTCACTGCCAACAACAGGTGGGCAAGCATTTCTGTAAGGAGAGGCCTGTCATGGCTCCACTGAGCCTATTACCCAGCTCAGTGTGTGCGTGCGTGTGTGCAAGCCTAAAAAAATGACTTGCTCTACTGCATTCTGGATTTCTCTACACTTCTCATATTTCATACCTGCTGATCATGTTGGCTGATAGTACCCAGAGGCATTTCGCCCACTTACTGAGCCTATTTTCCCCCCACTGTATTGTGTAACAAAATTAGTGCAAGCTGGAGTTGGAATATGGTAAGAATTTATGTTGGGACAGATATTAATGACTGTGCTGCTTCTACTGTGGTGGAGTGGAAAAAGGTAGAAATGTGCATAACGTGAGATGCTGGCACATGAGCGTGTCAGTCAAAGCTGTCTGTTGGAGAATGTGTGTGTTTTCCTTACTTTTTAGGAGCAACAAGGGAGCCATGGGAAACTCTGTCACCACTATCTTACACAATAACTACTCTGAAAAGCCCCTCACCCCTAAGAGCTCCAACCAAAAGCCCACTTTTAAGTAAGTCGAGGGGAAAAAAAAGCAAACCAAACGAATTGTTCACATGACATTGCTTCAGTGACATCCTCCATGCACCATGTGTGGAAAAATATAACAAATCGATTCTTGATGTCTGTCTTCTTTAAGTAACATCCTAAAAGCCACAGTGAATGACGAGGCCTCGCTGGAAAATGGCTCTCTCACCAAGTCCCAGAAGAACTTCTCCACCTCTAACAACAAGACCTCCACATCCACCCAGCGCGGTAGCCCCTTCCTGTCCCGCCGCAGAGAGGTCACCGAGGAGGAGGCTGAGAGGTTAGAGTGCACCTGATCCAGTTATAGGTTATAATGTGATATGAATAGCACATATAGTACGCCCGTATTAGATTTTGGCACAGTCCTTGTACAATGGTAAGATTATTGGGATTATTTCTAAAGGCTTTTTTGGTTTTTCCCTGTATGTTTCCACTTTACTCTAACTTAAAAAAGTTGCACCTGACTACACCTACTGGTAACTGTAGGTACCCAATCATATGTTTGCCCAGTTTCACATGTTATATCAATTGCTTTGTTGTTATTTGCTTTGTTTCCCCTGTATAGCTTAACATATGTATCCTTTTAACCTTACTGTCTGTCCTTTTTTTGTTGAATGTGAGTTGTGTTCAGATCTTTGGTGGTGATAGTGCACCTTAAATAAATATGACTTGCTATCATAATAATAATAATAATAACTTTCTTTATATAGCACTTTCCTAAGACACTTACAAAGTGCTCTACAGAAGAAATAAAACAAGACAAGGCAAAAATGAGAATAAGACCAAAGAACGTGAGCAAAGAGGAGGTAGCAATGATAAATGAATAAGACCAAATAAGTAGGAATAAAAATAAAAAAGTATAAATAAATAAAAACAAAAATCAAAACATCTGTAAAAGCTTTCATAAAAAGAAAAGTTTTCAGACGAGATTTAAAAGAAGCTAGAGACTTGGTTAGTCTTAGTTCAACAGGAAGAGAGTTCCATAGTGTGGGGGCTCTAACAGCAAAAGCCCGATCACCCTTTGTGACAAACCGTGACCAGGGAATAACCAGCAGGTCTCAATCTGCAGATCTTAATGATCGAGAGGGCGTATACCCAGTCAATAAATCAGAAATGTATATAGGAGCAAGACCACTTAAAGCCTTAAAAGTGAGCTATAAAATTTTAAAATCAATTCGAACTGTAACGGAGTCAGTGTTAGTCCATGGGCCAGACGATATTTCGGTACACTCAAGGTGGCAAAACTTACTTATCATTTTTGAAAGGATCCATGTCTGTAGATGATATTTTGGTATGATAACCATTCCTGAGTGGCAGCTGTATCACAGTTATCAGCTCATGAAGTTAACCACCCGCTAAAGTAAATTGCATTTTAGACGCTGGTGCATATCCTGGTTTAGCCTCATGGTCAGGACATTTTTCAATGTTCTATAATATTGTCTTTGGTATCATTTTAAAGGGGACCTTCTTAGCTTTCATTCAAGCCCTGTTGTGGATATTTCTCACAAATATAGAGGTCACTTGAGCTCTTCAACCCGTCAATAACACACATCTTTCTGCAATTTTCGCCTAAACTATATACTTTCTTTTAGCCCTGTGGCATCTAGGAATATCAGGGACACAAAACACAAAAACTGGAATACTCACAGGACTGTAAAGATTCAGGAAATGTATAATATACCCATACTATTTCATTGTGTGAGGTGATTGTGAGCCTTAAATGAGAACTAGACCAAAGCCAGTTAGGTCACAAACTGGTCTCTATACATTTGTTTAAATACACAATCAAAATACATGATAAAAAGGAATACCATAGTGAGGTAATTAACTATTTTAATATTTTAAACAACATTGACATATACATATACTTAGTCAATGATACATGTAATCCCATATCATTAGTGGGTATATGTAATGGTAATGGGTAGGGTAATGGGTATATGTGAATATGGTTACATTATTGTTATCAAGCTCTGGGTAACCAAGTCCAGAATCAACATCCTGTGCATCAATAGACTACTACCACAGTAATACCATCAGAATCATCACACTGTCATTCATCAAACTGCTCGTTTCTCTCATCATCTGACTCCCCAAGTTCAAAGTCCAGTTCTGGACCATCCTGCTGTTTTTGGTTACTGCAGGTCTGTAACCTGCACATGTCTGTGCATGGAAGTCCATTTGACAGGCACATGCAGCTTGGCATTTTGCATGAATGCACACACTTGCATGTTAGCATTTCCAAGACCACATCTGGTGCAGGTGGGGAGCGCATCCAGTAAATGGCCAGCTTGCCTTCATCGTCTGTCCATCCATACTCAGTAGGGCTTGGCACCACAGGGTTAGCCTGCAGACAGCACTTCCATATTGCTGCCTGATAGTTGGCTCGTTGAACATGCATAAAGAGACAGTCTCTACATGGTGGCAGCTGGCTGGACTCAA
Organism: Lampris incognitus; assembly: GCF_029633865.1. Classification (NCBI taxonomy): domain Eukaryota; kingdom Metazoa; phylum Chordata; class Actinopteri; order Lampriformes; family Lampridae; genus Lampris; species Lampris incognitus. The sequence continues at coordinate 30,181,708 of NC_079227.1, read as the reverse complement.
CCTCTCCCCTTTTGGTGCAGAAGAGCTGGTAACGCAGTTTGTTCACCTCAGCAGTGCTGCTATTAGCAACATACATCCGACAGGTGAACTGCTCAATTTTCTGGAACAGCTCATCACTCACATTCCATGTCTGTCCCAGTTGACTAAAAGTCTCTTGGCAGGAAGTGTGCTTTCTCACTATCTTCAGGGCATTCAGCTTCCCTCGACCAGCGAATGCACTGACAGTGTCGCAGCCTGTGAAGGCATGTAAGCCAATTAGGCTGTCACAGATGCTGTCTCCAAGTGAACTTGCCAGTTTGGTGATGTCGACAAACCGTGTGCGGTTCTGAGTCCCACACTTCTGGTAGATGGGACAGGTGATGTCCTTCTGGAAGCCAAGACAAAGCACCATGACATCAGTGTCCTCAGCTGTGATGATAACTGACTTTGAGCCCGCATTTGCTGCATGCAATGCATGCAGGAGCAGACGGGTGTCAGCTTCTTCATGTGTGGAGTGCAGTTCTGCTGCTTCCTCATACCCATCTTCTGTCAACTTGTAGCAGGTTTCCTCACAGGTCATGTACAACACCTTGCCATGCAGCATAGCTCTGTATCGTGGGAGTTTCCACTCTTCCACCAGAAACTTGATGAGACTGGTCTTGTTGGAGGAACTGCACAGAAATTTTCTCCACTGCTGGACGTGGTTTCCCCCTGCAAGATTCTTGTACTGGAGAGTGATGTCTCCACCCCGGTTCAGTCGTTCAGCATCTTTGATCGAAGTCTGGTGATAGACATCAAAAACAACATCAATCCTCCCACTCTGTGCTCCCTCGTGGAGGACCTGGGTCAAGGCTGACTCTGCCACCTGTGCAAAGGTTTTGTTGTTGCCATTCATTTTTTGGACCAGGCTCATCCCATCAATGATGGAAGTAGATGGGATTGGGATGTCTTCTGCAGGAGATACATTCTTTTCAAGCGCTCTGGCAAGTGCAGCCTTGTTTGTTTTTCGTAAGGACCCATCAGCATTTGCCAGTGCCCATGGTAGTGGGCCCAATGGGTAGGCAAGGACATCCTTCAGATTCACCTTCCTGCTTTCAGCCACCAGGATCATGTGACTGAAAAGGTTTCTATCTGCCTTCAGAACCACATCCTGTGCTTTCTTTCCATGAGCTTGTTTTGTGCTGACATTGGAGAATGTTTTCAGACTTTGCTTGGTCATCTTGTCGTGGAATTTCACAGGTGGTGGGTCTGCATCTAACCTTGTTTGCTGGAATGCTTGGTAGGCCTCTTCTCCTTTCTCAAGAGCTCTCAAGAGATCTATGGTCACATCAGGTGGAGCCATGTTGCCAGTGGAGAGGCTAACCAAATCAATCTCATCAGGGGACATAGGATTGAGCCAGTTATTCTCCATAAGGTCCATGAGAGACTGGACATCTGCTTCATCTCTCTTGATCCTTGGACTCTGTAGATCTGGATGAGACCATTTGCACCTGCGTTGACCTGTCAGGTCTCTCAGCTGTCTGAGGTACATGCTTCTATACTCAGCTGTGAGATAATATTTGGTCACAGCTCCTGGCTTCAAGCTGAATCCCTTTGTCCCTCCAGCTGTTTGGGTGTCTTTGTTCACCGTTTCTTCTATAGCTTGGTCAACAGGGATTCGGCCAAACGGATTGGTGGAGCCCAGTTGGACTGAGAAGCCTCCTTCCATGAATTCTGTGTACACATCTGGGTGTGTGATGGGCAGCTCAGACATCTGGGCGTAGTAGTAGGGGAGGTAGCGTGCATACTTCATCCTGTCATAAGCAAAGCACCATGGGATCATTGCTCGAATGCTAGCCAAGTGTAGCATCCAGTCTCCCTCTCTGGATGCTCGGATGAGCCCCAACAAGATTTCAACCATGTCCAAATAGGACATCCAGAAGTTCGAGCGGCTGCCGTTTCCACCTCTAAGGAGCTCACGGTAGACTTCAAATAGATCCATGATGCGTGTACAAGAGCTGTTCTCGAGGACCTCCTTCAAAGCATGTTGTGAGACTTCTTTCCCAAGGCTGTCAATGGTCTTCAGTGTGTCATTCAGGTGAACCATGTCATTCCTGTGAGTTTCTTCCAACCAGGACAGGAAACCATTCAAGGTCAGTCGCATGAGAGCCTCATACAGGAGCTTGTGTAGTCGCACTGCCCTGTTGTACTTGCGGCCATCCATAACACCAGCAATTGAGCCTTCTGCAATCATGCCAGACTCAATGCAGAGGTCTTTGAGTCCAGCATCTTGGAAACGCTTTCCTATTATTGCCAGCAGTGTGCAGATGGTGTGGAATACCCCAAGCCTAACGATGATATCATGGAACTTGTCATGGTGTTTCCATGTGATCTCGACAGCCTTCGCATACAGGGCTTGGTCAAAGACACAGACAGTCTTCCTCAGGCCTAAGCACTGCATGATGCTCAGTGACTGGTTAAGCACCTCGTTGACAGTAGACATTTGTGTCGCTGGAGCATTGATGGTAGGCAGATAGCCTATATTGTCGGGGATGACCGTCATCTCTCCTCGAGTCAGGATGTTGAAGCCTGTCCAGCTGCTGACTGACTGTTCTTCTTGTTGTGACATGCGTGCTAGGACCCAAAGAAGGTTTTTCTCTCTGGCAAGCTTAGTATTGGCTGCAGTATCGGCATCTGACTTTTTGCTTTGTGGTGGCCCTACCCGTTGTCCAGCATTGTAAGTTGGTAACATTGGTGGGGGTCCATCGATGCTTCTTTTCTTTGTTTTGGGAACAGTGGGCATGGGTTGGACAGGAAGTGGGTTGACTGGCTTTGCTTGCACAGCAATCCCATTGACTCTGTGAGATGTTCCCTCACCACTGACAGTTTCTTCAAGACGGTCGATATTGTCCCAGGCTAAAGTTGTGAATATGCCAGGATGGATGTTAGCTGGAAGGGCAATGCCACTCCCTGATGATGAGAGTTTCTGGAGACACAGGGCAGTGTTGATCTCTTCCATCTGTGAATAGGACACACTGTGACCAAGTCGGTTGAGGATGTTTATCAACTCTACATTTCCTGTCAACGATTTGACACTGAATGGCAGAACAATGTGCTTGGAAGGCTTGGTATTTCCACATGTCACTGCATATACTATGTCATGGCCAAATGACTGCAGAAGGCACTGCACTCTCTGGGATGCATGATCAGGATCATTTGAGCCTGTGAGTAGAGAGTACAGGAAGATAATGAGCGACTCTGGAATGGTAGGACATTCTGCTTCTGGTTTGACTTCAGGCGGCCAGGTTTGAGGAACATCTTGACTTTTAATGTCTGCTCTCAATTTGATGGCTGCTTTGGCTATAACATCTTGTGCACTGACACTTTTCAGGGTCTGCAGCTCCCTTTTGAGAGACTGATTTTCTTTGGCAAGTTCCCTCATGGACAAGTTATCGGGATAGAGATAGAGATAGATAATTTTCCTTTCTCATCAGGGAATATCTGCAAGGCTCCAGCAAACTCACTCTCCAGGTTTCGCCTTATGTGCTTCTTGGTTGATTCCTTGACTTGGGCAATGCCTTGGGAGTTCATTGAAGCTACCAGTCTAGAAGAGAGATCAGTCATTGTCATCACTTGAGGATTGCCAAAAAGCTCCATCCTGATGAAGAGGAACAGCTCATTGTATGCCTTATTCACAGCAGCTTCATACTGGGCTGCAGCATCATCATCTTCATTGCTGGCAACCTCTCCTTTGGAAACCTCTTCTTTGGTGTAAAGTCTATAGCATGACCTGTGGTAGTGCCCTTCAGCTGCTACAAGGTCTCTACTCACAATGGCAAGGATTCTGCTGTCCCTTTTCTTTGTGGCTGCACTCCTGATCTTTGCATCAGCTCGCAGTTCTCGACACTGCACCAGTACTTCTCTCGTATTCTGTCTCTTGGAATATTTGCTGTTTTTCTGACAAAATATGCACTCTGCATCATAAGTCCTAGATGTACTTGGAGCATGTCGAGCTACTCTCTTAGATTGTTTCTCTTCAGCAGAGACACAACTTTTCTTTTCTTTTGCAAGGAGGCCATCAAGAATTTGCTTCATAGTGAAGATACTGCGACACTTTCTGTGGTAGTAGATTGCTGGAATCTGTCCCTAAGGAATGTCTTTTGCCAGTTTCAAAACTGGTGCATGATTTCGTATGTGAGCTGCCCTGAGCAGAGTTCTCCATGAGTCGACACTTTGTAGTGAAACCAGCTTATCTGTATCATCAGAACAGTGGATAATGCACTCCACCCGTGGGCGCTTTGGTATTGGGTAAAAACTTGCTTGTTCACCAGTGGCCATATTCAGTCAGTTTTCACCTGCCACATACAAACAAATACATGTAACTTAGGTGTATGAACACTACTAAAACAAAGTTTACTTTGCTTCACCAGCGTCATATTACCATTATTTATCTTACATAGCCACAAATAGATACATTACCTAGTTGCTATGCAACAGCTGTATTTTGTCCACATGAGGCCGCTAAAATCAACACAAGATGAAAGTTCCTCGTAGCCACTTTAACTAATCATATTAACATATACATTAAAAGAACATGCTAACATTATGGGAAATTAGCTTACAATCTTCTCCAGAGTGAGACAAGAAGATAGATACCAGTTTCCTCTATATGTGTTTAGTAGAAAGCTATCTGGCTGCACGTTAGCCTAGCTTAGCACAATGAATGGAAGTACACAGTACTGGTTATCCTTGGTTGTTGGCCAACTAAGAACTGTCCCAGAGTTTAAGCTAGGCTAATCAGTACCAGGGGTGTTGAAATGCTATATTTGTAAAAATCTGGGCAAATACACAATCGTGAGAGGCACAGAAACAGGTTTCCTGAAAGAAAAATGAAATAGCTGCTCATTTGGAAAGGTTATCATGTATTATTTTACTTCTGTTAGTGTACCAAATAAAATGGCACCAGTGAAGTTGTGTCACCTTGGGTGATATCGATATCTGGTCTGACCCATGGACTAACTGGCTTTGGTCTAGTTAGTTTCTTAGTAATAATGCCCTTCTAATTTAAGGTTCACAATCACCTCACACAATGAAATAGTATGGGTATATTATACATTTCCTGAATCTTTACAGTCCTGTGAGTATTCCAGTTTTTGTGTTTTGTGTCCCTGATATTCCTAGATGCCACAGGGCTAAAAGAAAGTATATAGTTTAGGCGAACATTGCAGAAAGATGTGTGTTATTGACGGGTTGAAGAGCTCAAGTGACCTCTATATTTGTGAGAAATATCCACAACAGGGCTTGAATGAAAGCTAAGAAGGTCCCCTTTAAAATGATACCAAAGACAATATTATAGAACATTGAAAAATGTCCTGACCATGAGGCTAAACCAGGATATGCACCAGCGTCTAAAATGCAATTTACTTTAGGGGGTGGTTAACTTCATGAGCTGATAACTGTGATACAGCTGCCACTCAGGAATGGTTATCATACCAAAATATCATCTACAGACATGGATCCTTTCAAAAATTATAAGTAAGTTTTGCCACCTTGAGTGTACCGAAATAGGAAATTTTGGGCTCTGGCCCATGGACTATGTAGGGAGGCAAGCACAGGAGTGATATGGTCATGGCTCTTTGTCCCAGTAATGAGCCGAGCAGGGGCGTTTTGTACCAGCTGCAGATGCTGGAGGGAGCCCTTGCTGATACCTGAATAAAGTGCATTGCAATAATCTGATACTAGATAAAAGCATGTACAACTTTTTGTAGATCAGCAATTGATAAAAATTACCTAATTTTAGAGATTACCTTGACTTGGAGAAAGCATGACTGAATAGCATGTTTGATTTTTCAAAACTGAGGTTAGCATCAAATATTAGCCCAAGATTCCTAGCAGCCTGCTTAAAACTACCTGACAGACCACCAAGATTAGCACTAAAAGGGCTAATGGAATTTGGGGGACCTAACAGAATGACCTCAGATTTATTGTTAGAATTCTCTGTTTGCCAAGTGTTATAACTTCTGTTTTTGTATATGTATGTGAAGGTTCATTCAGCAGGTGAACCAGGCAGCAGTCACCATCCAGCGCTGGTACAGATGCCATGTTGGGAGAGGGCAAACCAGCCAGGCAGCCCTCAAGTGCATCCTTGCCACCAAGAAAAAGGTACCCATCCTAATCCAGCTTTCTCAAACCCACCCGTCATTGGCTTTCTTCTGCTACAGGTGGCTGGGCCCTAATCAAGCTCAAATTCCTTTTTCATTTTCCTTTTTCACCTCTGCAAACTAAAGGCAACAGTTCAAACGATTATCAGTTTCACACACACACCAACTTGCCCTGTGATGGACTGGCGGCCTGTCCAGGGTGTCTCCCCGCCTGCCGCCCAATGACTGTTGGGATAGGCTCCAGCATCCCCCGAACCTAAGTAGGATAAGCGGCTTGGATAATAGATGGATGGACACACACACACACACACACACACACACACACACACACACACACACACACACACACACACACACACACACACACACACACACACACCAACTTAATGCTGCTATGAGGAGTTTGGGATATTTGTTGACTTTGTTGTATACCCCTGTGGACAAAAGTGGTAGTGTTTCACGGAAGAAAGACTTCATTTCACATAAGCATTGCCTCATGTTCAAAGATCTATGTACTTTCGCCCTCTGGTAGCTCATGGTTTATTTAAGAACAGAAGTAGTGGTGAAAGATGTAGCGGTGTTTTGCAAAAACAGATTTGCATGATATACAACAATGAAGTAATGTATCTCACCCAGAGACAAGCATTTGGAATCAATATATTTCTGAGCTTCTCACTGATGGCATTAGAATGAAATTGAGATCGATAAATAATCAGTGTAAAACTCCTCATAGCAGCTTTAAGCACAGTCCAGCATATCGGCATTACCAGGGGTTCACTTTTCTTGCTCGAACTCACACACGTATCTCTAGTTATTGTTGTACAAACCACTTGTTATTTTCAACTGCAGGAACAAGAACAGAAAGCCGAGGAGGACATGTCTCCAGAGAGGCAGCAACAGCAGAAAAAGAAAAAGGAGGAGGACAGAAAACGGGTCCGTGAAGAGAAGGCTCGTCTGACTCGTCTCGCAGCTATCCATGTAATGATACCAATCAGCTACATTTATGTCACAATAACATGTAAAACTTTAGTTTATAGAAACTCTAATTCATCCTTATGTAACACCCGTCCCATGTAGCTATAAAAAAAATCTGTTATGTGTAGTAGTACTGTGGGCAGGGCCCACAGCCCCGGGGTTTCAAAATAAATGGCGCTATTACCTGTATGCTCTTAAACTATTTTAATGGTACTCGCTTTTAAACTAAAATAACTGGCGGTGCCTCCAAATAAATTTATGATATATAATAAAGACATATCACTTAGATTTTGGTTTCGTCGCTTGTCCTAATTTTTATCTATCCTTTTAACAGTTATTAAACATTAATTACCTATGAGCTATAGCACAAAAAGGTGTCTTTAAATGTAATACCAAATTATGGTAGGCTATTTATTTATATAAAACAGAATTTCTCAAAATCACATCATGAATAAAGACAAATAGGACTAAATCCCATATATGAATAAACAAAATAATATCAAATAACATCAATCATAGGCACACACTCACTCTGCAACCTACGGTCAACCCCCTTGTAAACCAAACCCCTGAAGCAGGCCTGAGTCGTGGCTTGGGAGCGTAGAGGCCTAGAGACCATAGTGGCCGCTTCACTACTTGGTCACACAAGCAAAATAAAAAGCACGCGCTCAGTACTCACAGATCCAGGGAACATTTAGAGGGGGACAGACGAGGGGGAACTGGGTGATGGGCGCTTGGCAGAGCGCTGAAGAAACAGCAGCGAAGAAACAGCAGCGACAGTCAAACAGCGCTCCAACAGAACACAGTTCTCCAAAGTGGTCCGACGGAGCTGTCCTCTCTTACAGTCCCAAATCATCCGTCTCCTGAATCAAACAGATCAGCTAAGCAACAAGTCCATACACCATTTCGGGGCGAGCTAGCAATAGCTTGTGTAACCGGTTATTTTCTTGCCCCGTGCGGGATTTGATACGGGGTGTACTGCACCACAAGGCGACATCACTAACCGCTCGGCTAAAGGGTCAGACCCGTTAGCTAGGGACTAACGTGTCTTATTAGTAGTTTGCAGTCGTCACCCTCCCCAGAAGCGCGCCCTCCGAAGAGACTTCTGAGGATCTGCACACTTCCGGATCCCACCGCTGCCACCAATGTAACCGGTTATTTTCTTGCCCGGTGCGGGATTCGATACAGGGTGCACTGCACCACAAGGCGACATCACTAACCGCTCGACTAAAGGGTCAGACCCGCTAGCTAGGGACTAACGTGTCTTATTAGTAGTTTACACTTGTCTTAACCAATTCTTCATAGCTGAGCTAACTGCTATTATGCTAATACTAATGGCCACTTGCAATTAGCAGCACAATGCAAAGCTAACGGCTATTACGCTAATGCTAATGGCTACTCGCGATTAGCAACACAATGCGTTTTTACACCATAACATGTAGTCACAGTACGAAAAGCAATACACAATCTCATATTTGCCTCTTGCAGATCACAAAAATCCGAACCTTTTGGATAACTGTTCGTCAACCAATAAGTTAGGTACACATTTGCTCTGGAACAATCTGCACTGTTCACTTGACGGTGACCATTCACTCAGCTTACAACCAAGCCCCCCCATGTCAGAACATGCCAATTAAAACAAAGGAAAACATAGATTGACATAATGCGGCTAATTGAGTTGGGTTTTTAGACTGACTACGCGTGCTTGGTTCTGTACATATTAAGCAAACTATGCTCATCTGCATAAACTCTAACTTTTTTTAAACTGTAAAGTCTATTTTATCCTTCCATATACGTTTTTAACATATTTAAACATTATGAACTTAATTTTTAAAGCTATTTATATCCTAAGTGAATTTTAACCAAATGTATATGAATTTTAGGCGTCTAACTGAATTTTAGCCATTTGTCTAAATGCATTTTAGCCAGGGCTGCACTTATCCAAAACCAAAGCCATTACGTCCCTCTGATGTTGTAGGAATTGCAGCAGAAAAGAGCACGACAGGCTGCAGAGGCACAACAGGTAGTTGAGGGAGAGCTGGACGGCCTCAGGCAGAGCGGCAAGGTGGGCCGCAAGAAGACTCCCAAGATCTCTCCTACCAACAATCGTCCCACGTCCCCCAGCAACAACAACCCTACATCACCCAGTCACGTCAAAGCAAAGAACACAGGTTTGTTTTGTGCCCAGTTTTCTTTTTTCTTTCTTTCTTTATTTCAATACACCACACTTGTGGGAAAAGTTATTTTTGAATCTGTTTGACATTGATATTGGTCATATTAAGCTTGCTCATTGTGTCATGGTTTGTGCATTTCCACAGACGCCAACGTGAATGTTGTGGCTGACCATGTTGATGTCACAAACTTCAGAGCCATTTCTCCAGCACTGTCCAATTGTAGAGGTTCCCAGTGCTCCCAGGTAATGAATGTAAATTGTCCTATTGCTTCTTTTGCATTATGGTATTTTTGGCTGGACCAGCTGGCGGGCCAGCCCTACAAACGCGACTGACTGAGCAACCACGTTAGCGTGACTGACTGAGTGATCAAATTAACAATTGGGCCACTGGATCAGACGACCTTTGACGTCACTGAAGTTACACGATTGGTCGGCCGAGTACTGAGAGGCATGAGGGAGAGCGCAGAGTTAAAGCACCCCAAATAACAATCACTCTGACAGAAGACTCACTGGCGAAATCACAAAAGGGTTGCACAGCGTTTGCTGACAAAAAGAAATTAATAATTCTCAAAGCACCCGCAAAGGGTGAAATGGACCCCTAACTGTGCTGTCAAGCAAACAGCGACTCAGTGCTATTGTGCTATTTGTTCGTATTTAAATTAGGTAATATGCATGCATTTTGCACTAAATTGGCCCCTTTCTATGCAAATTAGCCTCATTGCAAAAAAAAAGTCCAATTTACAAACACCAGCTTTAATAGCCACATGCAGTTAGAGTTAAAATTATTCGCGTCTTCAGGGAGTTGGTGGTAGCTGACACGCAGACTTTCCAGTGATTATGGCAGCAGTGATTGAAGCCAAGCGTGCTCGTGAGCGGATATTTTGCAGGAGAATATCACTTTTTGATTTAACTTAGACTGAAATCATTCGCAGATACAGGTTACCAGGTCAAATAATTCATGTGATACTTGATGACATAAAGGATGATGCTGAGCCTGCCTACTATGTTCCTGGCACAAAGCCACCATTTTCCATATGAACTGCAATCAGATGCAAAACAAGGGCAAATTGCACTCAGCTGCAAAACTTGGGAGTTTTGCAGCTGAGTTGGCGTGTTTTGCCCATGCAAAACACGGGCGTGTCTGTGCTGTAATATTCACGCAATATCTTTTGTGAATCGGACCTTGAGACGGGACAGATAGCAGTTGCATGTGATGTGCAATTCATGGTGCTCTCAGCGGCCGCAATGCATTCTTTGTAAATTCACCTGTCAATGCAGAGTGAGTCTTAGGAAGAACGAGAGACATCCACAGATAGAAATGGATGAAAGAGAAGGGGGCGTTACCAGATAAGTAGAATAGTTACATCCATCCATCCATTATCCAAACTGCTTATCCTGCTCTCAGGGTTGCAGGGATGCTGGAGCCTATCCCAGCAGTCATTGGGCGGCAGGCAGGGAGACACCCTGGACAGGCCGCCAGGCCATCACAGGGCCAGATAATTATTATTATTAAATATCGTCACCTTCTTAAAATAATGGCCTAAGTCATATTTTCAAGTTTTTCAAAAAACAGAATAAACTGAAACTGAAACAAAATTTGTCAGTTTATTCTGTTTTTTTAAAAACTTGAAAATATGACTTAGGCCATTATTTTAAGAAGGTGACGACATATGTCTTATCAGTAAGATATCAGTTAAAGTAATCCTCTGCTACATTATAGGATACATTTTATTTTAGCATTTATTGGTAGTATTCATACAGTCAGTCGATCAAGCAAGAAAGTCCAAACCCGATCTTTTCAGGCTTTTCACACAAATAATGTCTTTCTACTACTCCTTAAATACAAATAAGGTATTTCTTTATTCTCAGGTTATAAGAATAGTTACAATGACAATTAAATTGAGTTCTCTTTCAAATCAAATTCCAAGATATGAGTGGAAAGTATTGTTCTTGCAACTGCATTTATAACCTTTTTTTTACTCAAACATAGCTTAACCATGTCATGTCATATGCTACTTCAGTACACTTAAACAACAAATACTACTGGGACCACGAAAGAAAATTGCAGATGAACATTTAATATCCAGGAATTCACACTAGAGACTACCACTGACTATCCCTCTAACAACTGGTCACAATTTCAAACATTGACCATACACGGTCCAGCCATGTACTTGGTTTTAACCTAGTCTTATTTTCTGTGCATTCAAGTGAAACATCTTTTGTAACCAGGCAATCCATATCTCTTTAAAAACTATTTTGGATCTTGAGCCCAGCCAATAAATCATTTGTTTAAACAGTCAGTCACACCTGATTCTATATAGCCTATGTTGTACACTAAAATTCAATGTAGTTAGTTTTTCATGAGCAAGTTTGAAATGTAGAGGAAATGGTAAAAGGTTAAGCAAGAGGGGGAAAAAAGCAGGTACAGTGGGAGAGCATAGATAGATCATGATAAGTATAAGGAAAAAAATGGAAGAAACAGACCCAATTAAAAACATTTTAACAAAGCAGGAGCAGGCTTTTTGGACGCATCCTTTGACATAATGATCAAAAATAGGTAGAAATTCATCTACCAGAGCCAATGTTGAATGGCAGTCATCATACCCAGGACTTAGGCCCCTTTCACATCAACATGTTTGTCTCATCTCTGGTACTCCAGGAGATCCTCCAGAGGTCAGTGAGCATGGAGGACCAGCGTCAGGGTGCTCTCTCCAGCAGGGCCCAGTCTAAGACCACCCTGAACGAGCTTTTGGACACCCTGAAGCTACTGGAGGAGGAACCAGAGAGGCTGTCAGAGCCCAAGAGCTACCGCAAGGACAAATATGCTTGGATAGACGAGGTGAGGCTTCCTGCTGTATCACAGCATATTTATTAATTTTAATGTATGGTTGCTTGTAGAGTTTTACGCTTGTCACCCTGAAAACCAGTATTAGTTTTCCACTAGAGGGCGGTGTTGACCATCCTTATTGCACGATGTAAATCCCTTGCTTCAGTATGGAAACGCCTTTGCTGTCGTGAGACGTCTGACTATGTTGTAGCTTGATCGCAGCAAGCAATATCACATAGCCGGAGTGTGACACCAACACCTTTGCACTGTTATTGACTAATAATTACCACTTGAGGTGTGTGGTTACACACAATTGTGCTTTTAACCAAGTTTTCAAATGACAGCACTGGAAAATATGCACCATCTGTTAGTAATCCCAAACTAATGGAATAATGTGGAGTTGAACCTTTGGTGGTACTTTTTTAGATTCCAAATTGTTTTACTTTGAATAGAAGACACTTGCACTTTGGCAATTTTGAATTAAGTAGCCCAAATAGACTGATCATGTATAAAAAAATTAATGGTAGCATGGTGGTAAAGTGGTCAGAGTTGGTGAACAAACCAGATGCAAACCCACTGATGACGAGAATTCCTGCAGCTGAAGTGTCCTTGTGCGAGACACCGGAGCTCGGCCAGTCACAGAGCTGCTGTTCTGTAGCAGACCTTGCACTTTGTCCTCTGCTGAGGGAGCTGAATTATTGCCATGACCGTAGCATGCTTCCCTCTCATCTTTTGTCAAAGGACGGAGAGTCCAACTCTCTGACCACCGACAACCTGGAGCGTCACGGCCAACTGAGCCATAACCCAGCCCTACCAGACGGGGGCGCCCTACTCTCTGAAGCTAAGCTACAGAGCATCATGAGCTTCTTGGATGAGATGGAGAAGTCCGAACAGGAGAGGCCACGCTCCGTCACCTCAGGATCACACAGAGAGGTGAGTGTCTGCAACTTGGTAGCTTCACACGGTTCTGATTGTCTCTCTGCAAACTGCCTTTCATCAGTGACAGTAGCTACGTTTTTTCCACCTTGTGTGTTTCTCTTTGCAAAGCACTTGCAATTTGGTATGTCCCTTTCTTGCTCGTGCGAAGCATGCAAATGCAGAGCAAACAGGGACGGGAGGGTTTGATAAGGGGAGACTGTCTGATGGTTAATCGATCATTGACGGCATCATTATCTTGGACAAATAGATAAATAGAAAACTGTTAAAATGGGACACCCAATATACTTTGGTGGCCACTAATATACCTGGGATAGCCATTTGACTTGGTTCATGGATTAAAGGGCCAACTGAATAAGTGAACCCAATAAAAGTTCGCTGTTATAAAATCTCTTTACCACAAATATTTATAAAAGTAACCATGGACTTTTTGGGAAGGCTAGCTGTGAATGGGCTCCTCTCTGTTTTCAGGCAGTGCTGTCCGAGGAGGAGCTGCTGGGTGTGGAGCAGGCCTCGGCCACCGCTGCTGAGATCTCCGGCTCCATGATGAGACTCAAACTAGAGCTGGAGGAGAAGAGACGCAGCGTTAATATGCTTCAGACTGCACTGGTAGGGGAGTTGCACATACACACACACACACACAAATGCAGTTTTCTGTGAATTCTGTACATTTTCATGTGGAGGGTTTCCTTTTATACCCACACCAGCTGGATAAGATAAAGTGATTTGTGTTGAGCATACAGTATATCTGTAGGCTATTTCATATCATTCTTGTCCTTCTCTCCTCTGTCTCAGGCCCAGCAGAGGGAGCTGACGGTGAGACATGTGAAGGAGACAGAGAAGGAGCTGACCCGAAACTTCCAGCTCCAGAAGGAACAATATGAAGCCACCATCCAGAGACACTTGGCATTCATCGATCAGGTATATACATAGTCACAGGCTCTCTGAATTCCAAGCTCCACTGCAGTCTGTCCTCAAGTCTAAATAGCACAATATCAATATCGTGACACAAGACTAGGTATCATCTGGGAATTTGGTCATCGAATTATTATGATATAATTTAAATGTTGTCATTCCCTTGAACTTAAATGCTGCATTACAGTAAAGTGATACAATTTTCTGAACCTACTGTATTCAACTGTTATAGCTGAGTGAAATTAACAATGAATACCTCCACCTGCTTGGTCATCATATCCACATTACTAATGATCATTTCTCAGATTTTTCTTATGCTTAAAAATCTTGTGAAATCAACTAATCATATAATCAATAATCACATTATCAATGTTTTTTAGTCAGAAATATTGTGATATATAATTTTGTCAATATCACCCAGTCCTAGCACTTCTATGTTCTATGTATCTCTATGTTCCTCTATGCTGTTTATATCTGTTTCTGGTCTGACAAGTATCCATGCTCTGTCCCCCTCTGTCTTCAGCTGATCGATGATAAGAAGGCTCTTAGCGAGCGCTGTGAGGGAGTTGTGGGAGAACTGAAGCAGGTGGACCAGAAGTACACCAAAAAGATCGCCCAGATGCAAGAGCAGCACGAAATGGTAAGATGGGACAGGGTTCCCCGGCAGGCCTGACATTAACCACCAGGAGGCGAACCTAAATCATTAATAGCACAAGGAAGACTTCTATTTTTCGGTGTTTTTGGTTAACATCTTTCTATGTAAATAATCTCTGCTTCTCTGCTTGTGCTTTGCATCTCTGCAGCTCATGTAACTGTATTTGCCACCTTGCAGTGCTGCTTTTTTCTAACTGTCCTCTCTTTCTTTCTTCTTTTTTTTTTTTTTTTTTTTTACTTTCTTTCTCTGTCCCTGTCTATATGTCTCATTTTTCTCTGGCTTTAGGTGTGGCAAATTCTGGGTCCCTTGTGCGAGGTAACATCTTTACCCCCCCACCCCAACCCAAACATCCTCATCAATACTATCTATCTCACGCCACCTGTGCTTTTGTCTTTCATTTGATCATCTTTCACATCTTCTGTTGGATGGTCTTGTCTGCATGTGAGTGTCCAGAGAACCCTCACTGCCCAGTTTGTCTGTAGTTTTAGTCTCACGCCAGAACTGAACCTTGTCCTAGATTGCTGCTTACAATGCAATAGGCGATTTTGTTTAGGCTAACACTTACTGTATGCTGCCCTATCCTGACAGTGCCGAACGAGCCATTTGATCCAGTAAAAACGATTTTGATTTGAATTCAGGCCCATACTTATTTTTTTTCAATTGTTATTATTCTTTTTGTTGTCACAATGTAACAAAACATACCCCTCGACCCACAACCCACTCCTTCTTGTTTTAGGAAAAAGGCAATGTTGCTACTGTATGAATAGCTGTCATCACCTGAGTACCACTTGTAACAACCTAACCAAAAACCGTGACCGGCCGTCTACCTGCTCCATCCACAGGAGATCAAAAAGCTGAAAGAGCTGATGAGTGCCACAGAGAAGATCCGCCGGGAGAAATGGATTGACGAGAAGACCAAGAAGATCAAGGAGATCACCGTCAAAGGTATTGTGTAAAGAGCCGCGGCTTATATTGGAAATCCAAGGTTTAGACTGTTTTCTTTTCACTGCTTTGGCTCCCTGATCTGAGTAAAGCTGTGGCTAAGCTCCAAAAAGAAACCTGTAATTCCATTTTACCTCAGGGCAACTTAACATGTCATTCCTCATCTGCCAAACTTAGAAAGAGGGCCCCCTAGCATTTTAACAGAGGTATCCTTTAAACATTATCAGCCAAAACTGTAACTGCAGCTCTGGCTGGGAGCTGTAATTATGATGTGTGGAATTGGAATACGGGTATTCTGTAATAGTGTTACACAGCTGTGTCACTGTATGCCTCCTCTCCTTACACCAGTATATTTACACTGTAATGCATGTCTCTGCTTAGAATGGGTAAGATTGATCTTGAATATATTGAACAAATTAATCACAAAGTCACCATATTATTGTCACCACAGACACAAAATTACTGCAGGAAAAACTGCTTGTCTTTTTTGTGGTCGTCACAGGCTTAATCACCACTCTTTCTGGTCAAAATCTTGAATTATTGTTGTTTATTTAAGTTGGTCCCTATTGTCTTATATAAAATTAAAAGATCACTGTGGAAAAACCCCGATCAGGGTTGTTTTCACATTCCCCTCAAAAGGACTCTGGTCACAGTATGTTGGCAAGGATGGCAACTTTGATCGCTGATTTGGTCCGTAATCATGGAAAACCCCTGAGAAGTCCTGAATTATTCACACCCACAGTAAACAACAGAAGCCAAGCACATGCCGCTGCTCCTGCTGGCAGTCAAACTGACTAATTACGCCAAGAAAAACAACCTTCATTGTGTTTTATCCGTTAATACTGGCATAGACGATGCTATTAAGAGGCTAAGCTTCCCCGAAATTATCACTGAAAAATGTAACCTTCAACAAAATCATGACTTTTTTTTTGGGCACTAACTACTACTGGCAAACATTAAAATTCTTTTCTACTAGCCTAACTTATATCAGGGAAAGATGCAGGACGGAGGTCCAGAAGCAGGGACATTATAATTATCCACCCATTATCCAAACCGCTTATCCTACTCGGGGTCGCGGTGATGCTGGAGCCTATCCCAGCAGTCATTGGGCAGCAGGCGGGAAGACGCCCTGGACAGGCCACCCGTCCATCACAACGCACACACACACACACATTCACACCTGGACAATTTAGTATGGCCGGTTCACCTGACCTACATGTCTTCGGACTGTGGTAGGAAACCGGAGCACCCGGAGGAAACCCACGCAGACATGGGGAGAACTTGCAAACTCCACACAGAGGATGACCTGGGACGACCCCCAAGGCTGGACTACCCAGGACCTTCTTGCTGTGAGGCGACCGCGCTAACCACTGTGCCGCCATGCCGCCCCATTATAATTATTATTATTGTCATTATTATTTCAAAATTCATATTGTTTTTTGAGCATTCTTGTTATGAATTTTTTTTCTGCTCATTCTATTTCAATACCAACCAATGTAGACTATCCTAGTGTACAAATAATACGTGTTTAGCTGTTCATTTCGTTTCGTATCTGGTGTACTACCCTAGTCATTGAGGTGGAAAAAGCTATAATTATTTTCATTTTCAACTCGCTATGAATTATGTATCTGTGTTGGTAAAATAACAATCACGAAACCATCCAGACCCACGGCGCAGCTGATGCGAGTCGCGAGGGTGTCCTGGTAAACGCCCCTCACAGGTCGTGAGTGAGTGAGTGAGAGCGAGCGAGTGAGCACAATCGGCGATGCGTAGCCCATGGCAGCAGTTGCGTGGCGCCGTGGGGGGGAAAAAGGTTGTAATAAATACGGGTTTGAGATCCTCTGTCTACCAGACACAGCTTGTAGGCCCACGCAAACACCCTTTTCATTCTGAGATGTTTGACTATGATCCTCTTAAACAATAACAAAACAAACATATCTGACCAGTAAAGGCAAACTGACCTCAGGATAAATTGTCAGTCTGTGTGAAGAATGAATGGGATTATTCTGCTGCACCATCTCAGTTTGATGACCTCACCAATAACAACACACGGGCCAATAGGAAATTTGATTGTAATTTTGAGTCAAACGCTCACAGTTGAATAAGGTTCATTGAGTTGTATTTTAGCAAGATGAGGACTTCCTTATTTCTAAGTGCCTGTCTAGCTGTTGGGTTAAACGAACTTTGTTTTATGAAAATCCTAGGAAATGTAGCTTCCCCTGACCTGATGCCCTAGCGCAGCCGTCTATGAATACTGGTATACTATGTTAACGTGTCATGAGATGTGGAGCCTTAGGGTTGATTTCTGCATGGCCGCTCAATAATTTCAAATAACCTTTGCTAAACTGAAAGGGAAGGGTTGAGCAATGTTCAGCCTTTAACCATGGCGTCCACCCTGCCATTCAGAGTTGGCTGTCCTGTAGCCAACACCGAAGAAAAGGGAAAAGCAACCATAAATCAACTGGATAACTGATAAAGACGACATGGCTTGTTCAGTCTCTCATGTTTGTATATAAGGGTGTTTTCACATTAGATGCAATTGCTTTGTACCATGTCTGGGTACGATTGCCGCCACGCCGCCTCCATGTCAGCTTTCACATTAGTAATGTTGTTCCGTACCCGAGTACGCTTGCATATCTACATACAAGATTGATGTGTACTGTGCACATACGTATGCCGATTTTGGAGGAGACAGGTGCCATTAAGAGACAGGTGGCATCAGTCCACATCCTTGTTTTGGTACAGTTGGTTTTCACACCTGATGTGAACCGTACCAGAGTACACATGAAACGTACTCGAGACCGCCTTTTTAAGTGGACCCAGGCACAGTTCATTGATCCATGCCCAGGTACAGTACGCAGTCTTCACACTACTCAAATGCACTGGACTTTGGGGTCAAGTGTACTCGGATCCACGCCCGGGTCCCTAGTGTGAAAGAACCCTATGAAATTATGAATATAAAATGATGAAACCTTTCAAACAGACAGATGAAGATCTACCAACACTGTTTGGGGTAGCATTGCATAAACTTTTCCTCATCAGTATTTTCCAGGTTTTGTTTAGGACGCAATGAATGCCTCATAGGCCTGGAACACGCGTCTCTATTTTCATACCAAGCAGCTGACATGAGCTCTGTGGTTTCCTTCCCTTTTACAGGTCTGGAGCCTGAGATCCAGAAGCTGATCTCCAAGCACAAGCAGGAGCTGAAGAAGCTGCGGGCACTCCACGAGGCGGAGCTGCTGCAGGCGGACGAGAGGGCGGCCCAGCGGTACGTCCACCAGTGCGAGGAGCTTCGTCAGCAGCTGGAGAAGGACAAGGAGGAGCAGTGTCAGAGAGAGAGGGAGCTAGCTAAGCAGAGGTAGTCAAAGCCACACGCACTCACACACGGTGGAATGGCCTTGACTAGTTTACAAGCATCTGCACCATACCATTCTCAATAAGCTTTTAGACATTTTTACTCATGTTTTTCCTGTAACAAGCTTAATACGTAGGAGCCCTCAGGGCCATACATGTATGTGTGTAGATAGAGTAAGGGTGTAACTATTTCAACTTAAAATCAAGAAGGGCATCCGGGTAGCGTAGTGGTATATTCCGTTGCCTACCAACACGGGGATCGCCGGTTCGAATCCCCATGTTACCTCCGGCTTGATCAGGCGTCAGGCATGTCTGCGGGTGGGAAGCCGGATGTGGGTATGTGTCCCGGTCGCTGCACTAGCGCCACCTCTGGTCGGACAGGGCACCTGTTCAGGGGGGAAGGGGAACTGGGGGGAATAGCGTGATCCTCCCACGCGCTACATCCCCGTGGCAAAACTCCTCACTGTCAGTTAAAAAGAAGCGGCTGGCGACTCCACATGTATCAGAAGGAGGCATGTCGTAGTCTGCGGCCCTCCCTGGATCGGCAGAGGGGATGGAGCAGCGACCGGGACGGCTCGGAAGAGTGAGGCAATTGGCCGGGTATAAATGGGGAGAAAAAGAGGGTGAAAAAAGCCACAAAAAATATATTTTACCTGTATATTTTGTGATTTTTTTTTTTCATTACGCCCCTAAGGAACAGACAAACATGCTATATGGGCCCACCGAATACGAACACAGACATGGAAACCCACAAAGTACAAAACCTCTCTCTTCTCTTTCATTTGAGAGCTGAAAGCGGAATGTGAACGCTGCAAGCAGTGGGAAAAATTGAACTGAAAGTGGCGTTGAGGTAAACTGCTTTAAAACCAAGCAGCCCATGTTGAAGCAGAGTGCATCAAAGCCTGGGGTGGTGGAGAGACGGCCCTCTCTCTCTCTGAACAGCTTGTCGTTTCTCATGCCTGCCCTCGTGGCTATTTTTAGAGGCTCCCCGATCATAGTCCTGTGACAATAACAGATGAAGAGAGCGAGGCAGACAGAGGAGGAAAGGGCAAGAGGGGCAAAGGAGGACAGAGAATTAAGAATCCCAGCTGCCGGCACTGAATTTGACCTAGTTTTGTTTTTAGGTGGAGGATTTAATAATTGACTAGCTGAATTTGAAGAAAATACGTCAGAAGATTTTAACCATGTATTGTAAAAAGATGCCACTGTTAGAGTCGGATCATTTTCACATCCCAAGAATCCAACTATCCCAACTAATCTGCATGGCTTGTAAATGGTCCCCTAGTTGTCTCTTTTTATTTATTCTTTAAGCCTGTGTGCATTAACACTGAACTTTGTGTGCGTACGTGCGTGTGTGTGTAAATAGAAAAAATAACACCACAATACCACAAACCCCACAAGAATACTTACTGAAAAAGTGATCGCATTTATTGAGCTACGCATTTTGCTTTCACAGCTTTGTCAGGCTCATGCAGGACACAGGAAGTGAGGTAATAAATAGGAAACGTCACCCAGAAACATACACACTGACCTGTGTGTGTGTGTGTGTGTGTGTGTGTGAGAGACAGATATGAGAAGCATCTCCAAGAGGAGGAGGTGTCCTTGCAGCAGCAGCGGAGGCGCCTTTACAAGGAAGTGGCTGATGAGAAGGAAAGGCTGACTCAGCTGGCTGCTAGGTATGCCCAAAAGCTCTCTCTCTTACTTATTCTCTTTATCTCACACACTCTCTAACACTACTGACTCAAGATGATGGCCACTATGAGACTGAAAGCACGCGCAGACCACCAAACCAGGAACTGTCTACCTAAAACAGTTCCTCACCAGAAATCTCCGGTGTCACAATAGTCCTGAATGGCCCCTGAAACAATGTCCTTATGCATGCCCAATGATCCCGGTAAGAAATCACAGAAGGTTGAGTCAGCTCATCTGGACATGTTTATCGAGAAACATTTCATCACTCACCTAAGTGACCTCCACGGTCCCAACTGACTGCAGGTATCCCACCCTTATAAACAATACAGCAGCATAACAACCGAAACCGATGTTGTTTTCGGTCATTATGCCACTGTATCATCCTTTCGGTTCGGTAATGTTCCATAAGCTACCGTTTGTCGGGCAGGCAGTGGCGGATCCAGGTGATGACTTAAGATCAGGGCAGAAATTAAATCAATGAAAGAAAAGTGAAAAAAAATCCCATTATCTTTCTTTTTCTTTTTTTTTTAATATCATGGCATTTGGCCAACCCCAAATTCCTCCCACAGAACCGTACGAAGCGGGAATCTGCACAGGCACACTTAAGTCACCTTTGTCAGTAGAAATAAAGATTTAAAGAGAAACTTCATTGTTTTTCAACATTATCTCCATACATAGGCCCTCGGGACTGTTTGGTATAGGATGCCACCATTTCTGTCTACTCACTCTGTCGTTGTGAAGTGCTGTGGATAGGTTGAAAATTGAAGTAACATAAAATGGGGCAACTGAAGGAACGGGGGTGGGGGGTGGACCTCAAACTGATGTGTTCATAATGAATTCTGGGTATTGTAGTAACAGCTCAATCTAGTCCAAACTCAACTTTAAAGCAGTTATTTTCCTTCTTGTAGTTTTACTTCGATAAGTTCAGGTAACACTCGAGACTGACGGAAGGTCCACAATAATGGCGGTGACATTTCCCTGGAGAAAAAAAAATTAGACTGGAAGATAACAGGTTCTGATGGCGTATCTCCTGCATTGCCGCGGCACCCAGGGTTTATTATTGCGATGTAGTGATGCACTGTCGTGAATCATCTTCTGAGCTCGCCACCACCTCCCCTGCCCCTTGCAGACAGCGAGCAGAGCTGGAGGACCTACGGAAGCAACTGGAGGACAACAGTTCTCTTGCCGGCCAAGCGCTTAGGGAGGAGCTGGACAAGACCAGAGAGGAACAGGAGAGGAGACACCAGGTGACGGGGTCCAAAGCAGCTCTTTTTTTGGGGGGGGTTTGAGAGGCACATTCTTAACATAACTCACAAATGTAGTGACATTTACAAAAGGATTCTTTTTTCTTTTCTATTTTCTTCAGTCGTACTGTTTGATTGCACTAAATGTGATGAATTATTTTAAGCAGCTACTTGCAGGGGTGGGCAACATGATCCGGAAAGGGCCTGTGTGGGTGCTGGTCTCTGTTTCAACCAAGCAGGTACACACACCTGAGTCTACAAATCAAGGTCCTGAGCAAAGACTGCTTGTTGACTAAATAGAATGTGTAAGTATGTAACTAAGGTGTGTAACTGCTTGGCTGGAACAAAAACCTGCACCCACACGGACCCTTTCTGGATCATGTTGCCCACCCCTGAGAGAGTCAATCATGAGCGTTTCCTAGAACTGTCATTATGGGAGGGATTGGAGCAGGCTAACCGAGTGTGTTGTCCACGTGGCCAGGTGGAGATGAAAGCACTGCAAGAACGTCTCGAGATCGAAAAGCAGACCTGGGAAGAAAACTACATGAAGAAAGAGGTGTGTGAGTTTGTGTCTGTGTCTGTGTGCACACATAGGGAACATCCTTGGCGGTTGCTCGCAGCCCTTCCCTTTCCCAGTTGTGGCGTCTAAACCTGCAGTGTGGGAGTTTTGTCTCCCCCTCCCCCCATTTCTGGCAGTGAGAGTAATTACTTCTCTTCGTTCAACGCTCTCCAACGAGGAAACGCTACACGATGATTATCCGTGTTGTCCTCGCCGTCGATCGCTTTCTTTAGTTGACTTTAGTCCTTCCTCTGAACGCCGAGTTTCTTTTTTCTCTGGAGCATCAGAAACTTTTCTTGGACGCTTCTTGGGTTTTTCCATCATAGTTTCCAAGCCCAAAAGCTTTGTGGCAGAAAGTCCCGAAGACAAGCCAGTTAGAGGCCTGCAGACGCTTTCGTCACTCGGAAGTTCAGCTCTGGCAAAGCCGTCACTGCTGGTTGACGTAAACGGCATCACTATGCATCATCCCCAGCGCGCCAGCGCGGGAATGTCACCCCAGAC
This sequence comes from Lampris incognitus, assembly GCF_029633865.1. NCBI lineage: Eukaryota > Metazoa > Chordata > Actinopteri > Lampriformes > Lampridae > Lampris > Lampris incognitus. Next base: position 30,158,813 of record NC_079227.1, on the reverse strand, counting down.
ACCAGATTTAAAACTCTGGTATACTGCAACATACAGAGAGATTTACCTGGTGATGATAGGCTTAATCATCATTGTGTGAAGTCCTGCGAAAGATCGCATACACTGCAAAATGTGAATTATTTTGCCCAAGGGACGCGTTCAGTCTTGGTTTAGCAACTTTAGCAGTGTGCTCAGTAATGGTAGCTGCAAATTACAAATTAAATAGTTGAATTTTTTTGGGGAGGGGGTTTCCCCCCCTGCTTTTTCTCCCCAGTTGTATCCGGCCAATAACCCCACTCTTCCGAGCCGTCCTGATCTCTGCTCCACCCCCTCTGCCAGTCCGGGGAGGGCTGCAGACTACCGCATGCTTCCTCCTATACATGTGGAGTCACCAGCTGCTTCTTTTCACTGGACAGTGAGGAGTTTCGCCAGGGGGACATGGGAGGATCACGTTATTCCCCCCAGTCCCCCAGCTCCCCCACCCGGAACAGGTGCCCCGACCAACCAGAGGAGGCGCTAGTGCAGCGACCAGGACACATACCCACATATGGCTTCCCACCCGCAGACACGGCGAAATGTGTCTGTAGGGACACCCGACCAAGCCGGAGGTAACACGGGGATTTGAACTGGTGATCCCTGTGCTAGTAGGCAACAGAATAGACCGCTACGCTACCCGGACGCCCAAACAGTTGAAATGTTTACTCTTTAATTTGAAACAGTAGTATTTTTTAATGAGGGGCCTTTTGTCATTGTGCAGTGCCAAGGCTCTGTGGTCTGTGCAGTGATGTGAGAGAACGCCATACACACCCAACCTCATCTTCCCCTTTTAAATGTCACATGAACAGTACCCAGAGGTGGATGCACATGGAATGAGGAGGGATGGATGGAAAGGGGATAGAAAAATAAGAACAGTGAGCTCCCATTGTTTGTCAGTGACTCTGCTGTGTGAGTCAGCTTATATGCAAGTTAAAAATTCAATCTTAACCAGACCAAAGCAATCATTTTTTCATTATTGCAAATGGCATGTAAACACCATAATCAATCTTTCACTTTCAAATTAAGGTCTACATTGGCCCAAGCATAATGTGATTAATAGAGATACTATATTTGATTTACTGTGCTTTGTATACAGCTTAATTGGATTTTTTTTCTGGGAATTGGTTGTGCGCATGCACCAAAAGCCATTACTGGCATCTGAACCGGAAACGACAGAGAAAGGATAACATGGCGAGCAGCAGTAAACAAAGATTAAGAAAAAGAAGCTACACACTCATAACTCCGATGCAAATGTTAATTGATTGGCGTTTTGGCAAACTTAGTTGCTCTCTTCAAGATAAAATAGGTTTGCGCCTTCCTTTTCTTAGTCTTTGGTTACAGATCCCGTTTGCAAGCGCCTCGAAAATAAAGGTGTGCCTTGTCTCCATTTTTTGGGGGGGTTTGGGGGGGATTTTTTTTCTCCCTCTTTTTGTCCCCAATTGTACTTGGCCAACTGCCCCACTCTTCGGAGCCGTCCTGGTCGCTGCTCCACCCCCTCTGCCGATCTGGGGAGGGCTGCAGACTACCACATGTCTCCGCCGATACATGTGAAGTCGCCAGCCGCTTCTTTTCACCTAACAGTGAGGAGTTTCGCCAGGGGGACTTAATGTATGGGAGGATCGCGCTACCCCCCCCCCCCCGAACAGGCGCCCTGACCGACCAGAGGAGGCGCTAGTGCAGCGAACAGGACACATACCCATATACGGCTTCCCACCCGCAGACACAGCCAATTGTGTCTGTAGGGACGCCCGACCAAGCCGGAGGTAACATGGGCATAGGAACCAGGATCCCTATGTTGATAGACAACAGAACAGACCACTATGCTACCCAGATACCCTTCTTATCTCCTTTTTGAGAAGCAGTAAACAGCCACATTTCTGGAGCAAGACTGAAACAACATTTAAGTTCAATAAGATGAAGAAGCTCGATATCGTAAAGTTTTGGACATGTGAAAAAAAAAAGAAACGGAGACATTTCCTGAAAAGTCTGCCCACGCAACATAACTTGCACTCCATAATTCGATTATCAAATGAGTCTTGTAAACTCGGCTGTTCGAACATGTCTTGTTATGCAAACACATCCTTAATCGAACCATCATCTCAGTTTGATTGTTCACTTTAATCTGATTACTGACGGCATGTAAACACACTGAGTGTTTCCAAGCAAAGTAGCCAAAACCAATTGGGAGGGGTCTTATCTTAAAACGTGTGTGTGTGTGTGTGTGCGTGTGTGCATGTGTGCGTGCGTGCGTGCGTGCGTGCATGTCCCCACAGGAAGCATGGTTACTGAGTCGGGAGCGCGAGCTGAAAGAAGAAGTGCGTCAAGGAAGAGACAAAGAAATTGAGCTTGCCATCCAGAAGTTAGAGGAAGAAACCAGTGGGGCCAAAGAAGAGTGTGAGAGGGCAGCAGAAAACAGGTGTTTGTACCCCACTATACCCTATGCATATATGCACCCACCTGCTGGCTTGTGTATTTGTGAGTATCAACTTGAATTTTTAACTTTAAGAGTATGGACATTTTGGCTGGTCCACACTTCTTCAAGGGTCTATTTTAGGGTTAGGACTTGGATTTAGTATTAGGTTCAGGTCAATTTAAGGGCTAAGTTAGGCATGTAGCTCTGATGGTTAAGGTTAGGGACTAGGGAATGAATGTCGTCAATGAGAGTCCTCACAATTATAGAAAAATAAATGTGTGCACACACACACACTTTAAGTTTGTAGTGTCGACCACACATTTCATTTTTCCCCTCTGGCAGTCAATAACCAGTCTGCGTTACATGTTACACTTGTTCCTATCGACACCGAGCACACAGTGTTTCATGTCACCAACTGTTTCCCGTTGGCAGGGTGAAGCGTGTGAGGGAGAAGTACGAGGCAGAGCTGAGGGAGTTGGAGCGGTCAGAGAGGGCGGCCATGGAGAAACAGCTGGAGCTGAGGAAGCGGCAGATGGAGATGGAGGAAGAGCTGATCAGAGTACAGGGCCTTCTCAGACAAAAGGAGCAGGAGGTGGAGGACGTGACGCAGGTAACGGAGCAAGTCACCGCTGTCCGCCAGGGTTTTGAGGACCCTATGAATTCTCTGTAGAACCTTAAAATTCCTAAGACCACACAACACTGTCCTCTTCGTTCTAGAGACTTGAGGTACTACCAGGCCATGACTGTGTGTCTGATGAGGTGGCGTGTAAAGAGCCTACAAAGGCTCTTAACAGGAAGGGAGTTGAATTTGAGGAAGCCGAAGGGGCTTAATATAAACAGATAAAAATAAGCCAAAACAAATTCCCCTTTTATTTGAATGAACAGGGAAATCTAGATATAGCATCCTATATTTGAAGTAGGGCTTCTTGAATGTCCCCTGACACCTCCTCTGCACCTCCTCTCAGGCCAGGGACAAGTTGGAAGAGGAGCGCCGCAGCCTGGCGGAGGTGATCAGACAGGAGTTTGCGGAGCGCCTGGTGTCGACGGAGGAAGAGAACCGCAGGATGAAAGTGGAAGTGTCGGAGGTGAGAGCGCGGCTGCGGCTGGAGGTGGAGAGGGTCACCAGGGAGAAAGAGGAAGAGCTGGCTGAGGTCCACCAAAGGTAAAGTCGACAGGATCAGACGAAGAGTTTTGGTAATGTGTGAAAGGTTGCGGATGTGAATTCACTGTGAATTCTATCCCGTGTGTATCTGTGATGCTCTTAAGAAATACAATAGTATTTTAAAGGGGAACAATCACAATTTTCAACATTGTCGGTATATTTTTGTAGAGATAATACTCCATGTCCATAAGACAGAGCAGTCAAGTCAAGTCAATTTAATTTTTATAGCCCAATATCACAGATTACAAATTTGCCTCAGTGGGCTTCTGTGTTGCTCTAAAATGCTGCAAAAAATGTGAAGAAAAGTGTCTACATGTAACGTCACTAGCGGACAATCTGTGAATCACCATCTTTATATAGCATTTCTTTGCTTTTGCTACAACGGCTATATGTAGCATTGTTATTCACATTCTCTTGCCTTTTCTGACATAGCCCACCATAGATAGAGATAAACTAGGAAGTAAGGGGTGTAGTTTTCACATTCACAGATTGAATGGGGGGAAAAAGTGTCAATGGTGGACACATTCACAATGTCAGCGGTGTTTCAGAGACATGCAGAAGACTTCTCAGTATTGTAGCTGCTCATGGAGTGTTGTCTCTAAAACATACTTTAAAGAGATAATATTGATTCTTTCTCCCTTATGTGGTGGATTGGATCAGGAGATACAATGCCAAGTAACAATGCTGTGTTAATGTGTATCCACTTCATTTTGTCCTTTCTTCCCCAGAGTGAAGACGGCCATCTTGAAGAAGGAAGAAACTGTCAATAACCTTCGGAAGCAGCATGAGGTGAGAAGCCTGTGAAGCCTAAGGCTGTATGCTTGCAAAAGAGCATGATTGGCCAAGTAAACAGAAATGGATAGGAATGATTTAGCAAGTGAATAATCCCGACTCTGTGTTCTGATAGGCAGCTTTAAAGAGGGCGGAACACCTGGAGGCCCTGTGGGAACAGCAGAGGAAGCAACTGCTGGAGAAATGAGCGAGAAGGGAGGGATGTCGATCTTCTCCTACTACCCTGCCCCCATATTTCTCTACTCTTCTCAATACTCAATCCATTGTGTGAGACGGACCTCTTGGGAAACATTCAAAGACTGAAATGAGCGTGCTCCAAAGAACGAACGTCGTCCTACCTCAGGTGGAACATGCAGAGGGACTCAGAAGGGGTGCATGGGGCTTGAGTTGGCTGTAAAACAGGAGGTTTGTTGTGGACTGTCTGCTCTTTGAATGGCACAGACCAGGTGGCTGCTTTCTTCGACAGCCCCTCTGGAGCCAGTTGGGAGGCGAGTGAGGGACTCGCCTACTCTCTCCCTTCAGGAAGAAGAAAGCTGCATTTTTGTGACTTTACTGCACCTTCTGAAGTCTGTACAAGCTAGGGAGAGCCTCGCTCCCCACAGAGCCCCGGATGCCATAGAGAACAGTTCCAGATGTTCATAAGAACCAGCCCAGACCTACAAAGGCAGTGTTGGGTTTTCAGAGGAGGCCGACCAAGAGGGGGAGGGAGCAGGAGTGTTCTCCCCAGTGACTCTTTTACACCTATCCACTAACAAGCTATGCCCGTTAGAGCTTGGGGGCTCTTATTGCCCCAATTGTACAATTCTCATAGATGTGATTTTTGTCCTCTGTGTCCCCTCTGGGCTAGTACTAATTACGGGGTCTGGTCTTGCTTATTACACTACACCAACCCCACAGCTCTGACCACTTCCCTCGACCGACCCTGATCCACACTGTATAGCTCAGAGGTTTGTATGCGAGTCTTGAACCAAAATTGTCTCTTAACAACAAGCTTAGCAGACAGTTGCCGCTATTGCTTAGACACTAAAGTTTTAGAGGGTGTGACAGAATGTTGCTAGAAAGAATGAGAGCAGATTTAGGAAACTTGAAGGACTGGAGAGAAGCTAACTGGGATGTCTGCAGGCTTGTTTGAGGTCAAAGACAGCAGAGAGGCCATGATGGCAGAGTAGTCAGAGTTTGTGAATGTGGGATAGAGAAGAAAGGAGAAAGGAGGGGGCAGTGGAGGAATGTGCATGGAAAGTGTTTACAGGATTAGGAAAGCAGGCAGAGGCTGGGACAGAGCAAGGTGGTAGAAGGGTTGAGCGGGCACACACGCTGTTGGTTTCATGTGACCAGCCCAACACATTAAGTAAAACTTTAGGTTTCGCAACACCAAATTCAGGGGGGTCCACTTTGACAAAATACATCAAACTCTGAATGGAGTAAAATGGAAACTTGACTAGACTCAAGTACACAAACCTGTACGCTATACCTAAACAGTGCTGGGTATGAGATCTCTGACCTTCTGCCATACTCTCAGGAGCCACCACTTCACAACACTTGGCTTCACTGTGTTTGCTGTAAATATATTTTTGTAGTTTCCACGCAGTGTGTTATTTCTATACCCATAACAAATCAGAATACATGAAGATATTCGGATGTGCCATTCGCAAATACAAGAAGTATCTGTGGCCATGGTTGTAGTCCATAGCATTGATTCAGCGGGTGACTGGGGGCTTCAACAAGCGTTCGGGCCGCAGTGGGAAACACTAAACCTGGAAGTAAACCTGTTATTTAGGTGTAATATCATGTGACAGACGGCGCTGTTCTGTGGTTCGGACGGTCCCATTTCTTTCTTCTTTTTTTTTTTACATTTTTTCCCATTGAGCAATGATTCTTGACTTTTGTAGTGATTTTGTCCAAAAACCGTGGACAAGGTTACGATTTTGAAGTAACGGTTTCAGAAAGCCAGCCAACAAGATTGCATGTTTGCAAGCTTTCCAAAAGAAAGAAAAAAGCCTGACAAGACAAATGTTTGGCAGAAGATTTACTCTTTCTCAATGCTTAATAACTATGCCATTTTTATACGGACTGAGTAAAGTATGTAGTTTTTTCCTGATGCTGAATGTAGGTTTCCGAGCCACAATCTTAGGGGTTCCTTCTGTGAAGTATAACTTAGTCATGAATTTGAGGGTTTATGTAGTCCACAGTGTGTGGTGTGTGTGTGTGTGTGTGTGTGCGTGCCCCACAATTGTGGATTTTGCAGTTTTTGACTGACACTGATTGATTGAAATGGGGTGCTATCATGTCTGCCATCTTCTTGCGTTGCGAGGAGGCAAGCTGAGCTCTCAGAGGTTGAACCGAGTCGTGACCTGTTTCCAGGCCTTCATGTAAATGTTACCGGGACAGAAATCTTTCCCTCGGCCGTCAAGGCCTGTGAGGCGCCTCGCGTCGCCCCGGTTTTCACGGTAAGCGGCTGAAGGTAGAGGTGAGATGACACGACTTGGAGGCTGTCACGGAGGTCATTTTTCCGGGGTCTAGAAATGGCGAGGCTTCCTCACTGCCGCCCAGTTCAGATGGACTGTTGCTCATACCAAGAGGGTGGCAGCATGGTTGGCATTGTTAACTTCGTTCCTATCCCACGTTCCTCCAGTATGAAGTGTCTTTGTGGTTGTGTGTTTCCTCCCCCATTGTTTTGCAAGTTATATTCTTTTCAGCCAGGCATAAAACCCTGCATGAGGGAAGACACATACAACTTCCCTGTCGCCGTTCGACCTTGTGCACAAACCGCTCCGGTTAGTCCCACGCTTCTCGCTTCACTTTTTGTGTGTTTGTGGATATTTCTTTCATTTTTGTATACGTTTTTGTATGACTCTTTGCACCCAGACTTTCAGCGCTGGACTGTAACATGTCACTCATTGGGTGAATCTATTCTGCTGGCTGTGCGCGGTGACGGGTGAGACTGTGAACAGTGGGGACTGATCTTTAAATAAATAAAGAGGAAAAAGACTGGTTGAGAACCGGACTGCGTTTGTCCTTCTTCTTCTTCTTCTTTTTTTTTTTAAATGAGAGAAAACAATTGTCCGCTTGTCTCCGGCCCGCCACCCTGCTCCCCACCCCTCTCCGCCTCGTGGACCATAACTCACTGCTGGTGGAAGCGTCTTCAATCACGTCCAGTCAATACCCTCTGGAATCCGAAGGCCGAGCCAGCGCCGCTCTGGCTCTGGAACCTGATCCGAGTGACTTACACTCTGGATGTGGTTGCCAAAAAGGAAAGTTTTTGTTTTATTTATTTATTTATTTTCATGCATGGTCTCGCCGCTGATTAGCGAGCCTGCCGAGGTTGAAAACTTCGGTTTTCGAAATGGACGTTGCGGCGGAACGCGGCGAGTCCTTTTAATTGTTGTTTTTTTTCCGTGTTTTCTAAAGGCAGGCCGTAGCTGCACCTCAGAGGGATGTGGTAGCCTATACATCTGGAATAACATCCAGAGCTGACCCACTTTACCCCCCCTCCCCTTCCTCTTCGCCTCCTCCTCCCCCTCGCCCTCCAGCTAGCTGCCTTCCTTTTGCCTGCCAAAGCGACCAGTGGTGCGTATTGTAATGCATCCCTCCTCTCCGTCTGTACGTTTCCCTTCTTCCTGTCTCGCTGTCTTTTTCAGGGGAAACCAAACCTAGAGAGGCACGCTGGCTGTTGACTCCCGCTTGGCTCGCCGGACCCTGGCGACCGCCTCTGTGAAGGGTGACTGACAGAAGGAAAGGAGAGAAGGAAGGAGAGGAGGGGAGGAGGAGGAGGGGGGGGTCATCTGACTGCTCCTCTGATGTCCTACAGTGAACTCACTTGAGAGACGGCTCCTCTCTGAAGACTGAAGCTTTCTTTCCATCGAAAAAACAAACAAAAACAGGCTGCCAGCCGTCTACAGTGAGAGCAGCACGCCCCCTTCCACCGCCGGCCTGCATGTTCCTGCCTGTCGCCTGACAGCTCCTCTTCTCTCTGTGAATGTGTGTGTGTGTGTGTGTGTGTGTACATATGTGTGTGTACACGTACCAGGTTTTGTAGTTTAGGGTCCCTGCTCATTGTGATTCTAGCAAAGCTTTCCGCTTATGGCAAACAGTTGCAACCTGGAGAGGCTGTTCTTGCTCTCTCACTCACTCACGCTGTCTGTCTGTCTGTCTGTCTCTGTCTCACACACTCGTGTTGTTAATGTCTCTCTGTGTCACACACACACACACACACGCTCACTCTCATGTTAATATATCTCTCTGTCACACACACACGCTCTCTCTCTCTTGCTCTCTCTATGTTGTGTTAATGTCGCTCTGTCTCTCTGTCTCACACACACACACACACACACACACACACACACTTTCATGTTGTGTTAATTTCTCTGTCTGTCACACATACTCGCTCTCTCTATGTTGTGTTACTGTCTCTGTCACACATACACTTTCATGTTGTATTAATTTCTCTCTCACTCGCTCTCTCTCTCTCTCTATGTTGTGTTAAAGTCTCTCTGTCGCTCTGTCACACACACATACACACATTCTCTCTCTTTCTCCGTCTCTCTCATGTTGTTGTCTCTCTCTCACTCTCTCTCTCTCTCTATGTTGTGTTAAAGTCTCTCTGTCTCTGTCTTACACACATACACACACATTCTCTATCTCTTTCCCCATCTCTCATGCTGTGTTAATGTCTCTCTCTCTCTCTATGTTGTGTTAAGGTCTCTCTGTCTCTGTCTCACACACATACACACACATTCTCTATCTCTTTCTCTGTCTCTCATGCTGTGTTAATGTCTCTCTCACTCTCTATGTTGTGTTAAAGTCTCTCTGTCTGTCTCACATACATACACACATTCTATATCTCTTTCTCTGTCTCTCTCTCTCATGTTGTGTTAATGTCTCTCTCACTCTCTCTCTGTTTTGTTAAAGTCTCTATCTCTGTCTCACACACATACACACACATTCTCTATCTCTTTCTCCGTCTCTCTCTCTCTCATGTTGTGTTAATGTGTCTCTCTCGCTCTCTCTCTCTCTCTGTCTCTCTCGCTCTCTCTCCCCACGTCTTCCTCCCCCACTGTGGGGTTGAGGGGGTTGACCAGTTGCCAGCAGCTGTTGCTCATTTCACTATCGTCCCGCCCATACTGTGCCGGGCTGTGTGAGTACAGCACACCACAGCAGGGACACACAACACAGCTCTTAAACTTGGAGGAATACACTGCGGTGATCACAGCCACGCAGGGACAGACGGCCGGCCGCCTCTGCAGAATACCGGAGACGGGACATTGGTAAGGGAGCGCTGGCAGCGTAACTTGTGCTCTGAGTGTGTGTTGTTACACAGGGAGGGAAGGGCCACGGTGAGTTTCAGAGTCCTCTGGCCGGGCAGGAGCGAGACTGAACAGTCATGAGTTGTTCCACTTATTCACTGTGTCATGTGTCCAACTTGACTGAATGAAACCACTACTTTTAATTTTGTTTTGGTCATTAATTCTTAACTCCTTAATTCTTTCTGTCCTGACTTCATTTGATGAAGCAGTATGCCGGCGAGGATTCGGCTGAAATATTCTGACATTGAATTCAAGTGAGGTTGAAATGCCTTGAATATTTGTTGGCTGGAAAACTATTTGATGGAAAAGGAAAAAAAAAAATCAAACTTCATGTGTTGTGTCAGTTGCCAGAGACGTGGGGAGCTGAGCTTATCAGGGGCTCCTCACCAGACATTCCTTCCATTCCCTATCCAGGCTCACACCGGACGACCCGGCTGTATTATTTACACCGGCAACACTATTTCACCTCGTTTTGCAGATGTGACAACGTTAAAGGGGGGGGATTTTTTTGTGTTGTTGCCCCGGCTGTGCAGCTGGAGACTGCACATTTGAACGGTGGTTAAAAGGAGAGGTTTCACCAGCAGAATGTGTGCTGCCTCGGGCCATTTTGTTACTGTTCAAGTCCTAACAAAATCAGGGAGACCGTACGAAAATGGAGGCTGCCTTGCCAAATTGTATTACCGGGTCCGGGAAAACAGAATCAGAACACGTGGAGCGTGACGCTCGGTACCGGCGTGCACCCGGCGGCGGCTGTGACAAATGAGGGTGGCTGTCTTATGGTGCCGTCCAAACTAAACCGTAAAGCCAGCCAGATGTGGGAGAGAAGAGACGAGAGGCAAACTATCAGTTTACACAGTCGTAAAAAAAAAAACCAAAAAAAAAACCTCCATCCAGCTTAAACCTGTCTGCTGATTACGGCCCCCGACTCCTCTGAGAGTTAAACGCTACAGCAGAGATGCCAGGAGCAGAGAGACATACAGGGAGGGGTGGGGGGGGGTTGTGTGTGTGGGTAGGTAGGCAGGTATTGGTCACAGCTCAGAGCACTCGCCATCTCTCGCCATCGCAGGGTGAATCGTAACCCGCCCCAGCACTTTGCCAAAGGAGAGCATTATTACCCTTGTAAATATGTTGGTAGTCTGTCTCCATTGAAACTTTTGGCAGAGCTCCAAGAACGTTTCCTCTAACTCGCACCAGCTCATCAAACGCACAACATCAGAACTTGTTACTGGAGCCACAACTTTTGATGAGGAATAAAGATAATGTTGAATAACACACAGCTCAGAAAGGAAGTAGTTGGCAGTGTGCCTCACTTTGCATGCCCAAGTCGGCGTTTGCAACCATATATACTTGCTATATACACGATGGACAGTGGGTGGAATTGGGGGCTATGATGTGCTGTTTACTAGTATGCATTTGGTGTCACTCTTTTTTGTTTGTTTATTCACTGGACATCACGTTGGCACAACGTACTCGATTCAAAAGGAGAGATTTTCAGTAAATAAGCCACGTAATCAAGTCCACCAAGCACATGTTCCTCGACAGGCAGCAAAGAAAAGAAAAACTGGCCGAAAGTGACGAGCTATAGGTTTATGTGGGAGAAGGTGGTTCGTCGGTCCCTGTCAGTTTCTTTATTCTTGGCAGTGACACGGGCGAAATGCAAACAGGAAGGGAAAGTGCAGTCATATTCAACGCTGACCACTTTTAAAACGATGCAAAAAAAGAAAAACTCTGACATTCTCCCTTGCCTTGTAGTAAATCTTCAGCCTACTGATTTGCACCTTGACCCTTTCTTTATTCACTCCTGCACCTTGGCCATGTTTACTCTTATCTGTGTTTTTATCTTTTGATTTCTTTTTTAAAATATATTTTCTAATTCTGTTTTTATAGTTTAATCTCGTTATCTAAATGTATTTCTATCTTATTTAATGTATTTTTATGGCTTTACGTAAACCGCTGAAATTGCCTTGCCATATAAATAAACTTTCCAGTACCGCTTTACAATAAGACGACCCTTATAAAGGGTTTATTAATTCGGTTGTGAACACTTTATAAATCATTAATAAGCTGTTATAACACATCAGATAAAAAGGGCAACAGTGACCTGTTGCTTGCCAAATAGTGAGCCCATCCGTACTGTTAAGTCTCAGATCTCATTGGTTACTTAGCAAGATCTGCTAGCAGCTAGCAAAATTTGTTAGCAGCTAGCAAGGTCTGCTAGCATCAAGCAAGAGCCGAGATTTAACAGGATAGATGAGTGCAGCAGTAACTTGCGCTTGCCAAATAGTGAGCCTGCATCGATGTATGAAAACTGTGTTATAACTTTTTTATAATTGTTTATTAAAGCATTTACAACCTAATCAATAACCTAACTATAAGCCATTTATAAATTCTTTATACAGGTAGTCTAAAGTGGTACCAACTTCCCTTGTCATCCATCATTGAGTACTGCTAAGGGACCTCAAATTGTATGACGGACTACCACATTGTAAAGTACAAGCCTGTGCTCGCCTCAGAAACCTCACAGACGACTAGTCCCTCTTCTTCCAGATCTTATGAGAGCTTAATACCATTTTGGACCTTAACTTACTATAATGGCAAACTTCTACCATTACAGTCATGGTGTCTAATTGGATTTGTTCTCTTCCGGTGTTTTGGCCCCATTGGTCTTGAACTGGACTTGCTTTATAGTCTTGGACTTGACTCAAATTTGATAAGCTTCGGTCTTGGACTTGACCCAGACTCACTGACTAAAGACTTAGTCTGGACTTGGGTCTCGCCTTGGGTGGACTTAACTGCAAAGTGAGTGGTATCTCACCTAAACAACGTGTGATCCTGAATAGTAAGCACTGAAGACATCGTATCTGCCCCCTGAGCAGATGTGCGGGACATTAAATTGCTGCCTGGGTCAGGCAGCATTTATTGCATTTTTTTTTTCAAAAACTCAAAAGTTGACAGGAAGGAACAGCTTCAACCACAAGTTTCCCTTTTGCATTTAAATGTTAACAGTTCTATGCCTGGCTATTTGTCAAAGGGTTTACACGTACAGTCACTCCCAAGTGATTTTCTACAACTGGGATACAAAAACTGCCACATCCATCTTGTGGTAAAGTTCCTAAGTCATCTATCAGGTTATGCCACGATGTACAAGTAAGCTAAGATAAAAATGCTGTAGAACTTAATGGCCTATATTTGTTTTAGGCGATAACAAGCTGAGTGACTTTACCTCCCAATTTGTCAATGTAACACTCCCACTTGGTTAACAAGATGTCATCACGGAGGTAGGAAGGCATTCTCTGAATTACTATCAGGACGATAACTTGAAGGCTTATGAAAGGGTTCTGTGGACTATGCTTGAGATTGTTTTTCCTTGAGACTGAAGGCAGAGCGGTTGCAAACAATTGACTCACCTGTCAAGGTGAAAACTGGAATGGTCTAGTTTGCTTGGACTCCTCCACACCATTTTTGCCGCCCGGTTGACAAGGCAACCTGGAAAAAAAAATCAAACTTGGAGACATTTTGCACATTCACCAGGTCTGTCAGAGTAGCAGCGGTGTGGTTATCAACAAATATGTGGTGACTTATTCTTCCCAATCTGGACCCCAGCCAATTCTCTGTCATACATGAGTCTAATGTGACACATCTGCATGTGGGTCCTACGTGGTTCGCTGCAAACTGAACAAATCAGAACTACAAAGAGAATGGGATCATGACCAATAGTTAAACAATCCAAAGGTGGCAGGGTGAAGAACCACTTTCTCTAAAACTGAGACTAAAACTCCACCTGGCAGTAATCTATAAAGCCATCATTGTTATACTGTTTAGAAAGAGGTGGAGAAGGAGTGGCACTCTAATTTCTGGTGGGAACTGAAGAGACTGAACTTGTCTGAGTGATCACAAAAAGAAAGAATGCATAAGAAAACATTTCCTAAAAGGACCAGTTTGGATTTTCCCACCGTTGCAGTGACTTATTTGAACCTATGGGCAGTGAAGGTTGTGAGTTTGTGCCTAGCATGGGAACACATTTCGTAAAATTTCTCTACAGTACTTCGGGATGATTATGTCATCTTCCTCAGTAGCAGCCGCCATCCACGCTCCTCTCTCGTCCGGTTTGGAGGGTCTGTCCTGTCAGCCTTATTCAGCTATTGTGTTTTCCATTGAACTTTGTCATGTTTGAGATTGATCGAATTTCAGTCCACTCTCTGTATCCTGCAGTTGCCATGTAACAGAGAGGCTGGAGTCAACATAGAAAGAAAAGAAAAGGAACGAATCAAAAAATGAATGCAGAAAGGATAGGATGATGGCGGTCAAGCATTTTTTTCCATGGGTACACAGGCAGAGGTTTCATTAAAAAGGGATTATGAGGAGCTCTGCTGACACAGGAAGATAAAGTTTCCCCCTCCATCTTTTCTCTCTCTCTCTCTCTCTCTCTCTCTCTCTCTCTCTCTCTCTCTCTCTCTCTCTCTCTCTCTCTCTCTCTCACTGTTTCTCCCTCCCTTTCTGTTTTAGGTGTGTTGAGAGAGACCCAGTGGAGCCAAGGGAGGCTCATTAAGTCCCTACCTACCATAACCCCCCCCCACCACCACCACCACCACCACCACCACCCGTGACTGACTATACAAACATTATCTCACACAAAACAAATATAAAGGACAGTTCCTCTGCTCTCTCCTGCCTCTGCCCAGCTTGCATCCTTCACCTCCTAATGTCCCTGCAGCGTGGGAGGAGGGCAGGGGGCACGCACACAGCCTGCCGGCCAGCGGTTGGCTCATCCTGACAAGCATGGGACGCCAAAGGAGGCTGGTGCTCTGCTTCTTGGCTGTCAGCTCCCTGCTGCTTGTCTACATCCTGTGTTTGAGTTTCGAGATATCTATCCCCTGGCATATGGTGGTCCGGATTCGTTTCCTTGGAAATGGCGACCAGAGACAAAGCAGGTGAGTCAGGGCAAGGTAACCCCTGATCAGCCACTACTGGCGCTGCTGAACACGGGGAGTACCAATTCACTCAGAATGGCTGAGTCTACTGGGCTACAATTCTAAAATTGTACTAAAATTCTTCCACATAAATCCCTGTTTAGAAATTAGTATACGTATCCAGCGCTAGTATTTTTGTCACGCAGATCTATACCTGCCTCGCGTGAACACCGTTTTGAGTTTGGCAGAATACACAGAATAGCGATCTCTATTGATTTATTGATTGATTTATTCTGTGGCAGAATAAGCATTACAGCTAAACAACGCTGACCATGATTGACAGGTATCTGATATTCATGAGTTTGACGGCATCGTCATATTATGTTTTATAAGGTACTGTGGCAGCTTCTGCTGATCTAATTGGTACTGTAACCGGTTATTTTCTTGCCCGGTGAGGGATTCGATACGGGGTGTACTGCACCACAAGGCGACATCACTAACCGCTCGGCTAAAGGGTCAGACCCGTTAGCTAGGGACTAACGTGTCTTATTAGCAGTTTACAGTCGTCACCCTCCCCGGAAGCGCGCCCTCGCGCTTTGTTATTCCCGCGCTCCGAAGAGACTTCTGAGGATCTGCACACTTCCGGATCCCACCGCTGCCACCAGTGTAACCGGTTATTTTCTTGCCCGGTGCGGGATTCGATACGGGGTGTACTGCACCACAAGGCGACGTCGCTAACCGCTCGGCTAAAGGGTCAGACCCGCTAGCTAGGGGCTAACGTGTCTTATTAGTAGTTTACAGTAGCTAAAAACGGCTCTGAACATGAACAAACACCAACAAGAGAGCATATAGATGAAATCTTTTCATTAATTTAACTTGACAATGATGCAGTACGTACATAATACATCACTGTAAACGTGCATCGCCTTGGCACTGTTATTTCTGTGTAACGCATGCAGACGCGGCCTCTAAATTTTAATATTCATGACCTTCTCGACCAATCAGCGTGGGTTAGCTGTAACGCTCGCGCTACCACACTCAAAATCGTGTGCAAATGAGACGGTTGTAGGTCAGGCTGACATGAGACCAAGTAACAGATACCGGTTAATTCGTGTTTTAATGATTTCTAAACTGCGATTCATGTGGGAAATTTTTCGATCTCTGAAAGAACCAACTGGAGCATCTTATCCTAACAGACTCCCAGTCATTCTGAGCGAATCTGCAGTCCCGACTCATCGACAGCTAGCAGCCAAGGCAAGGCTAATCCAATACAAACGTCCTTTCATTTATGGTGATTTTTTTTTTTAAATCCACAATGTGACCCCTCCAAAATTCCTGTATACGAGTACAATCTAAAAATACATGCCATTATAGGATGATAAAGATTTCACCCCCCCCCCCTCCTCCCCATTGATATTATAATCCTCATTGGTGGAAAAAAAATATGGCAAAATATACTTTATCAGCACCCCTACCTCAATTCTCCCTTATTCTATCATCTATTGTCCACGTGGTTTCATTCAGGTGGGGTTTCATAGAAACCCTATCGAAAGGGATGCGAGTGGGACCTTTAGATAAAAGTTTGTAAGTGTTTCTGATGCGTCGTTTGGCTTTTCTGGCTTGTTGGTTAGCTAAAAGCCATTCAGACGGGCTAACTAGCTCTTCTGAACCGGTTCTAAAAGCATCTATTTTACAATGTCACCATTTAGCGTTAAACCGGGATATCGTGTGATGTAAATAACATGTAATTTTAGCTACTCAGCTGAAAATGTACAGCCCACACAAGGCCTACTTCCAAATACAAATTTACGACCACGTCGTCCTGTTCACAACCAAGTCACACAACAGCTGTGTTTTACATCCTCAACACTTATTAAATCCAACATTAACGGGAGTTACATTACTCATTTCTATTGCTAGTCAGCTGTATTTCCTAATAGGGGAATCCTGTAAGGAGGCGTTATTCTCTTAGATCATAGAGGGAATAAAAAGTTCCATGGTTTTTCAGTAACCGGTACTTATTCCCCCTCAAGTTGTGTCATTGTGGTCTAAACAAAGGAGCCACACAGTACTCCAGCTCTGCTAATGAAAAGAGCCTCCAGTGTTATTTCACTGGAGGTGGTCTTTTAGCACACATATGTGAAATGTAAGCCTCGCTATAATGGGCAGTCTTGCAGCTTTAAAAGCCAGCAAGTTCAAATGCTTCAAGGGGGAAGGGAGAAATGGAAAATATGTCTCTCACTGTTATGCTTCACGTAGGCTACTTAATGAAAAGCTTGAATGCAAGCCTCTCATATTGAGAACTGCCAGAGCTGGTGGGTCATCTTGAGCTGTGTTTTATCTAAATGCACATCCAAACTGTCATGGCTCTCTAGCCCAGTGCATTTTGCATGATATAATGTGTCTTGACATTGCAGTCTGTGGTCTTGACGGACCTAGACAACAACCAAGTGACCTACCACTTTCGAGTGTTGAGAAGTTTTCTGATTTTTTTTTTTAGCTCTCTTCCCCTTATAAAAACCCGAATCAGAATTAGATGTGTTACCGGCCAAGTCAGTTTCTGCATATGAAGAATATCACCAGGTTAATTTAGCTCCTCGGACTCTTCATCTGTTGAACATTACCATGTTTCAGTTAATACTTAACCTATGAGTTACAAGCCATTCAAAACAATTTGCAAGATCATTGCAGTGAAAAAGACAATGGCTTAGCTATATGTAGACGGTTCTCGATGGGTTTTATCAGGTTTGTGCACATTTCCGTAATCATCAGATTAGACAATAGCAATTTGCATAGCAAAACCAGGTTTTGATAACTGAATGAGAAGCAGAGCTCAGAGTTGCTGTTCATATGTGTACAACATATATTCATTTTCTAGTTCACTTCAGCTTCCTCCTTTCGACAATAAGTGTGCAGTGCTATGTTGGGCGGTGTTTGACAGAGACATAAATCGTTTTTATCTACCACATGATGATTAAAAAGTCCCTTTTTGTGTTAACAGCTACGGGATTAGGGTCAAACAAACGCAAAAAAAAAAAAAGATTGCATGAGGTGTAGAAGAATATTGTGTCAGAGGAGGGATGTTGGATGAAAAATCGTTTGCCTTCATGATGATCATCAAATGCTTTGTATGCCAACAGGTTGCAAAACTCTGAGCAGCTTTTGGGCAACAACACTGACCAATGGACCCATATGCCCCCTACCTCGAGCTCTCATCCAAAGCTAATCTCTGAAACGGTTCAACAAGAACATACAAATGCCATACAGAGTACAATTCTGAATACTCGGCAACCCAAGCCTTCGGAAGGAAATGCCGCAAAGCCTAACTCCAAGTCGAATGCCGAGGAAAATCACAGGACCACTACAAAAAGCCCTAATCTGCCTGCAGCCAGGATAACAGAGCCTCCTTACATCGGCGATAAATACAGCAGCGAGGACTTCCCACTCCAAACAGTGAGTACCAACTCAATACAAATCTGCTTATCGAGATTGTAATCGAATGTGTAGGCAAGCCTCCGCTGCTGAGCGGGGGTGCTTATGCCCCCAAACCGTCACGCGTGATGTGTGGTCAAAGCATGGGCACCCTTTTTTGCAACACCGGCCGGTGGGTAACGTGATCCTGGTCAGCTGTGTGAGATGATACAGAGTGATATTGTTGACGAACAAGGGATTATACAGGCCCATAAGTAATCAAAGCGGTAATTCATACCACCTTGCGATCTGCTTCAATTAATTTGGGGTATTGGATTGCTCGGCGATTACCACTGAGCATTAAGGCCTTGTGGTGCTTCATGATTGAGCGTCACTTGATGACCTTTTCTGAAGCGAGCGGAAACTTATAAAGGGCGGATGCCACAGTGAATCTGGGGGGGGAGTGAACGTTCATGAAGATGAAGTCATGTCTCCCAGGACTGCCAAACTGTATGTCACATGCTTCACCGAGCGCAATGGAGGCAAATTAAACCCACATAGCACTCTAAAGCAGAGACGTTATTTCATTCTGTCTCAGCACAGTAAACATTTCATGCGAGCAATCAGCTGTGTGCTGCTGCGATATGGCGGTTTCTGTTTTCAGCTACATATGTATGCTCAAAAATGGAGGTTTATATGGCCAGGGCACGGTGTTTTGAAGACTTCTGCGTCTGTTATAAAATGCACTGCAGGCTTTTGAGATAAGTGGAACTGCCTGCCTCGTACACGGGAGGTTGTAAAACGATTAAAACCACAGAGACCTAAGACAAGGTACATTATACCGTTCGCCAACAAGAGGTTTTTTGCAGACTGGGTTGACTGTAATATCAGTCTTTTTGTCTCTACTGACTGAAAACTCTTGTGTTGTTTGTGAGGGGGACAGTATATACACTATATATATATATATGTGTGTCCTTGTGTTCCTACATAAACATGTTTTCAGGCGTGTGTCAGCAACACGTTACCATCTGAAATGAACGAGTGTTTCCGTTGCCGTATGAAACCTCTCAGCATCCCTCTTGTCATTAGTGTTGCACCGGTGGAGCTTTTCAATCACTAAATAATTGCCCCCGGTGAGAATCTGTGGGCTAATATTGCGGTTGCCAAGTTGAACTGATGCTGTTGGTCAGTAGCAAGGGCTTTGTAGCGTGCATGCAGGCATGAATAAACACTGGTACGAAGACTCGCATGTAGGGTACAGTGACCTTCATCTTTTACGTGCATGTTTGCGTTTCTGACGGATGATGAAGTACGCATGTGACTAAGTCTATGATTGAGAGTACGCTAGGGTGCATATGCGTGCATCTCTGTGCATGTGTGCGCACCATGATAACAACATGGTTGTGGTATCTGCTCCTCCCAGGACTGTCCAGACAGTATAAGAAAGAAGGTGTCTGCAACAGACTTCCGTGAACGCTTTCTCCATCGTGTCCCGCTCTTCCAGTGGGCCAAGTATGCTACTCCTGAAGAGTACCAGCGCCTATCCCGCTACCCAGGGGCACATGGCTGGCCGGGGGAAGGGTACTACGACAGTGAGCCATTAATCTCTTTCTATTTTCTGCTGACTATAATTGAGTTTATTTGCCACAAATCGCATAATTTTCGCCTTGAAAACACACGTTGATTTCGCCATCATGCACCCATACGCGTTATAAGTACCGAGGACTTCCCTAGACCGCCTCCACTGCTGATGTGTATTGTTTTTATATTCAAAACTCGCTGTCCCAAATATTTCCTCGCAAATGTGCCACTGAAAATACCACTTCCTGGAGACAAGACAGAAGGTTGTCTGGCAGAAGGTCTGCGTTTCTGTTTGTTTAAAGGACATGTGACCTTCCTCACAGTTCAAGCACCTGTCACGCTCAGAGAACAATGCCCTCCTTCTGTTTGCCTGCAACGCCGCCGCGTCCTTACTCAGACCAATACTAATACAATCAATCTGCTGGTGAACAAAGCCGACAGTAAAAAAATCTGGTTGAGCGGCTTCCACCGAAGTAGATCTTATTTTCTTTATCTTTTCGAAGGGTGTGCCCAGATTTATGCATTTTTAAGAAGTGTGTGAAGGTGCTCATTGTGTGACCAAATCATGACAAGGCTCTTTATCTGTGCCCGCAGTGGTGATGGGTGCAGTGTCTGCTCTCAACTCCTCTGCACACCGGCAGATGTTTGATGACTGGAAGGCACGGGGCGGCAAGGCCCCGTGTATCCGCTGCGCCGTGGTGGGAAATGGCGGTATACTGAATGATTCCAAGAAGGGGCAGGAGATCGACGGTCATGACTACGTGTTCAGGTAGCGTGGTACCCTAACACCACCCCCCACACCTTTATTTTGCTCCCCAGTTGTATCCATCCAACTACCCCACTCTTCCAAGTCGTCCCGGTCGCTGCTCCACCCCCTCTGCCAATCCGGGGAGGGCTGCAGACTACCACATGCCTCCTCCGATACATGTGGAGTCGCCAGCCGCTTCTTTTCACCTGACAGTGAGGAGTTTCGCCAGGGGGGCGTAGCGCGTGGGAGGATCACGCTATCCCCCCCCCCCCCGAACAGGCGCCCCGACTGACCAGAGGAGGCGCTAGTGCAGCAACCAGGACACATACCCACATCCGGCTTCCCACCTGCAGACACGGCCAGTTGTCTGTAGGGACGCCCGACCAAGGCCGTGTTGGTAGGCGACGGAATAGACCGCTACGCTACCCGGACGCCGCGTACTCTAACCCTTTAAGCCTAACCTTGTGTGAGCACTCGAGCATAAAGGGGTCTCCCTGTGAGGATGGTTTGAAGAAGTTTCCTTCACCAAAAGTGTTCCTCCAGTCATTTCCCCACCCCAGCTCTTAAATCACAACCCTAGGTGTGTTGTTGTAGACCGCTGTGAATAGCTGCTGTTGGCAAATAAAGAGCAGAAGCCCCAATGACAGCGAGCGTGTTGTCACTGAGTCAAATTCAAGATCTGGACTTGTAAGACTGGGCCTTGCATATGTCAAATCAAGTCAATTTTATTTCTATAGCCCAATATCACAAATTCTACTTTTTTGTTGTCTTTTTCTTTGTGTTTCTCTGTGCATGTATATGTTTTTGTGCTTACGTTGTATTTGCTTTTCTTTTCTGTGTGTGTGTGTGTGCGCACGTGCACCACCTCAGAACCAATGGGGCTGTCATTCAGGGCTTTGAGCGGGACGTGGGGTCACGGACCACCCACTACATCTTCTCCACCAACACAATGAGGAACTCAATGAGGGGCTATGCCCAACACGGATACAGAGGACCTCCCCTTTCTGAGGTCAGCCCAGCAGCAAAGGGAAAAGTGCCAAGTGGCCTTTTAGCAAAAGTGTTTTTTCTTTATTTTTTTCTTACTATAGACTCGGACTGCATTTCATAGGGAGAACTGTAAACCCACACCCAAGCCACACCAAAGACATAGAAAAGGGGAAAACAGAACTCGGGGTTTGGATAATGGAATAAAATAGAAGAATTTGGGGCATCTGGGTAGCGTGGCAGTCTATTCCGTTGCCTACCGACACGGGGATCACTGGTTCGAATCTCTGTGTGGCCTCCGGCTTGGTCGGGCATCCCTACAGACACAATTGGCCGTGTCTGCGGGTGGGAAGCCGTATATGGGTATGTGTCGTGGTCGCTGCACTAGCGCCTCCTCTGGTCGGTCAGGGCGCCTGTTCGAGGACTCCACATGTATCGGAGGAGGCATGTGGTAGTCTGCAGCCCTTCGTGGATCGGCAAGAGAGGGTGGAGCAGCAACCGGGCCGGCTTGGAAGAGTGGGGTAATTGGCCAGATACAACCGGGGAGAAAAGGGGAGGAAAAAAATCCACAAAAAAAAAAAGGGAAAATAGAACTTGGGTTTGGATAGTGGAATAAAATAGAAGAATTTAGATGGAATGCCACTCTGGGTTTTGCCATGTATGTTAGCAGTTTTCTGTTGAAATAAACAGACGGCAGTCCTGTCAGGTGGTCAGGTGATGTGTTCATGTCTCATCCTACTCCTGTCTACTCTCTTCCTCTCTTCCTTGCACACTTCCTTTCTCATGCTTTCTGTTCTCTCTGTCTTACAGGAGACACGGTATATATTCTTGCCAGATCAAACCCGTGACTATATACTGATAAAGGCCGTGGTGACACACACTCCAGTAGACACGGGGCCCGAGCGCAGCAGCAGGTAAGCAGGCCTCTCCTATTTGGGCGGCTGCTCAGCACTGACAAACTCTGCCACGTTGCTGGAGTTGTGTTTTAGTGTGTTTGTATGGAAGTGTGTGTATATGGGTCTTTTCTATGTGTATTTGTGTGTGTTCTGATCTGAGTTATAGCTCAGCCCTGAGTAGCACGTGTGGTTTTCCAACACTTGTGATGTTTTCCCCGTAGTCCACCGAGCTACTTTGGAGAAAATGCATCAGCGGAAAAGTTCAAGATGTTCCACCCTGATTTCATTCGTTACATCAGGAACCGGTGAGTTAGTGCATTATCTGAGAGATGGGCGCGTCTGATCAGGAGATTAGGGCTCACATTACAAACGGCTTAAAGAAGAGATTTTCAAACCAGTTATGTGGCTCAAACGGGACTGCACGGTGGGGACTTCTCACACACTGACAAACCAGGGCAAAAGACGATTGTGATGCTTATCTGTTTGTGAACAACTTGTGTTTGAGTATGAGGAACTGTCTGGCTCATAGTGAGTGAGATGGGGAGAACCAAGGGACCCTGGATGGCTTCTCATGACATCTTCCTTAGAGCATTGATTACCCCTCCCTTTTTTTCTAGCTCTGACCTCGTTAAAGTGGTGCCCCCCCCCCCCATTTTTTCTCCCCAGTTGTACTTGGCCAATTACCCCATTCTCCCGAGCCGTCCCGGTCGCTGCTCCACCCCCTCTGCCGATCCGGGGAGGGCTGCAGACTACCACATGCCTCCTCCCGTACATGTGGAGTCGCCAGCCGCTTCTTTTCACCTGACAGTGAGGAGTTTCATCAGGGGGACGTAGCACTTGGGAGGACCACGCTATTCCCCCCAGTTCCCCATCCCCCCCGAACAGGTGCCCCGACCGACCAGAAGAGGCGCTAGTGCAGCGACCAGGACACATACCCACATCCGGCTTCCCACCCGCAGACACGATAGACCGTGTCTACAGCGTGGTCCTCCCACGCGCTACGTCCCCCTGGTGAAACTCCTCACTGTCAGGGGAAAAGAAGCGGCTGGCGACTCCACATGTCTGGGAGGAGGCATGTGGTAGTCTGCAACCCTCCCCGGATCGGCAGAGCGGGTGGAGCAGCGACCGGGACGGCTCGGAAGAGTGGGGTAATTGGAAAAAGTACAATTCGGGGTTAAAAAAAAAAGGGGGGGGATTCACATTTATACACCATTACTGTGTCTGGGGCCATTGAAAAAACAGATTCAGAAACAACTAAGCTTTATATGTTTTGGGGTTTTTTTCCCAGATTCCTTCGATCTCCAATTGTTAGCGGTAAACACAGAAACATATACCGTCCATCAACAGGCGCTGTGATGTTGTTGTCTGCTCTGCACACCTGTGACAAGGTATGATCGACCCATCATTTCTAATTAACAGACGTGTTTGAATTAAACAGATTTGTGACGACTGCTAGCAAGACCATGCCCGTCTTATAGTTTGAGTGCATTTATTCTCATGTATTTGCCTTCAGTGTCTCTTACATCATTGCATAACATTCTCTCCCACCACAACCATAGTTCACTTAAAGGTCAGTCAGTGAGTCTTTGCAGGGCACACCCTCTCATAATCTCCACATATGAATGGTGCAAAACCTTGTGCTGCAGACAATGTGGGCAGGGGGTATAATGGGTCAAGTCAGTATTATTTGTATAGCCCAATATCACAAATTACAAATTTGCCTAAGCAACTTCCTCCCTCAGAATCTCAGGTGGCCTTGGGCAAAGCAACGTAAAACACTTTTTGTTATACTGGGTTTTGATGGGAAAAGCAATAAGGGGACCAAGCCTTTTGTGTTTTTGTGTTGACCAAGGTGAGCGCCTACGGCTTTATGACCCCGGACTACAGCAAGTACTCGGATCACTACTTCGACACCAGCTACCACCCTGTGCACTTCTACATAAACCACGACTTTCGTCTGGAGATGAAGCTGTGGCAGCAGCTGCAGCAGGCAGGCCTCATCCAGCTTTACATGCGGCAGTGAATTAGCAGCCAACCCTGACATGATGTCATCCCTTCTGCAGTGTTGCAAGCCACCCTAATTTCTGCTGCCAGTACCCCACCCCATGACACATGATGAGGCAAGCACCCACGACAAGAAATCAGACTAGACAAGCCTACCTTGTTTCAGAATAACTGTCATACTTCCTGTTGTCAAGCAAAGCAAAGCAACGGCTGCTATGGCTGTTTAGAACACATTTCGGGTTTTTGTTTTTCCTAATGAAACGTTAACTGGGGTTTGTTAAATCAGTTTGGTATGACTCAAAGCACATGCTACATTCAGGCTTTGGGTCTTGAGAGTGGGGTTGTGTGTTACTGTTGGGCAGTGTGGTGACAAGGGACAAGTCTGTTATTCCGTTGGCTGCTTTCTTAAAATACCCTGTTGCTCTGCCCTAAATAGTTGGTTAGAGTTCTGCTGACAGTAGTCATGTTCTATTCTGATGTCCACTCAGATTATGTTCTGTCTGTTGGTGTGTGTGTGTGTGTATGTGTGTGTGGTCATACAGTGGTTGGCACATGTGTTTGTGTTAAACACTGAAGATGAACATACAATTAACCGTGTGACTAAAGCTTAATTGTTGGGTTCTGTTTGGGCCAAAATGATCCATATTGAATGGCAACTGTTAACTGTAAATATTGTTGGTATTATTTGTAACTGAAATGAAGATAAGATATATTGAGGAGGTTTATAGGCATTTCAGTTGTGTGGCTGCAGAATCTGAAGGTGACCTGGGTCAATGTGACCAGCCAGCACTACATCCATTGCCAATTTGTGAACAGAACATGAGGACTGGTATGTTTTTGAAAACAAAAGGGCATGTGGATTTGCAGATATAACTTAGTACTTCATGTATTGTTTTACAACAGCTACTTTTAAAGCACAAAAGTGTACTTTTTCCACCGGATCCAGTGCAATGTTAATGAGAATATTGCGAGGAATCCGTGAGACCCTCAGTGCCTTCAATGTGAATCATAGTCCAGGAAGCACACAGCAGCGCAGGAAGCTAGGACAAGATGTTTCCGGCGAGCAAACAAGAGGAGGTTTCTCCAACAGCACAAAAGAGGATGCAGCTGGACAGACCTTTAAACTGTGACGGCAAAGGTCAAAGTTGTGAGTCGGAGAAAAAAAAAAGAAGATCTTTACACTGTCAATTTTATTCGGACTTTACTCACTCAGATGTGACTGCTGGGACTTATATGAGACCACTGAAGAGTCGCTTGGGATATACAGTCGCACACCGATGACAACATACTCTCCATTTCCGGTATGAAGTAGAGGGGCAAAATAACCAAAGACAATATGCAGATCAGGGAATATTTGTTTATTTAAATTTTGTTTTTGTTTTTTTACTTTAAAGTTGCAAATCATGAGACTTCAAATGGGACGATACACTAAACCAAAATAATGGATCGTATTCCGTTGAAAAGGGGACTGAGGAATCTTTCAAAGTGCAATTTCTGACTCAGATTAGGATTTTTCAAATCTGTATCAAAGTATACTGTGATTTTACCTTGTTTGTTTTGGAATCTATTATTAAATTGGGTTGTAGCTTACCTTTGTTGCATTTAATTGAGAGCAGGAATCTTTGTGAGGATAAGGAACAGTTGTCATTTTGTGTTAATTACTTTCTAAGACTTTTTTGTGGGGGCGGGACGGCATTTTAGCCTTTAAACACTAACTGCACAATAAAATGTTTTTTAAGGTGAAATACTGAAATATATGGCTTCATTTCAACAAAAGACACCATTCCTGGTTGGCACTCCAACATTTATGTGCAAATATGATAAAGTATGCATATACTCCAAAAAAAATCTACCATAGGTGTACAGTCCTGAATGCTTACTTGTCCAAGTACTTTTATTCTCAGTTATGTCACACATGCAAAAAACGTAGAATTTTTTTTTACCATCGCCAATGAGCAAAAAGACGATGGCTGCACCCAAATGCTCTGCTATGTACATACTGACAGTATTTACTGCACACGGTACTACATACTGTTTAGTATGTCCTGTTCTATCAAAACTTGCATGCTGTGTTATTCTCCTATACTGTCCTCAGTCGCTGAGATGGACAGTATTTCTGCTACTCGTATTTGAAAAAAGTATTTAAATTTCTTTTGTGTATTTTGTAAAAAAAAAATCAAATGTAACTTGTAACGAGATACTTTAGAGTGGAATTATTTTGTATTTTAAAAATATTCAAGATACTGTAACGTGCACGGATAAGAAGACACGCTAGCCGATGGTTCGCGAGTCTGACCCTTTAGTCTAGCGGTTAGCGATGACTCCTGCGGTGCGGGTGATACGGGTTCGCTTCCCGGCCGCGGCGGTTCCTGTAGTTGCGTTGTCCCCCAAATTCGCTACAATACTTTCTCCATGATTCCATAAAACAGAAAAGGTCCTGTAAATACATCTTAAATGAAGAGCAACACACTCGCGCAGCGGTTTTGTAAGGCCACGCTATACTCACAGTGTTGCCGTAATCAAGGCGGTCTTCTGTGAAGTCCCCCGGGACCCAAGCAATTCAGCAACATGCCTCCTGCCTCGGCCAGCGCAGTGGACCGTCCGTCAAGCTAAACATGTGAACTGCCACAACTATAAAAATATATATTACTTTTTAGAATATACACATGTCGAACGACATAGGTAAAGGCTAAAGATAAAAAACAATCGATACACGTGGCCCCACAGCTACAGAAGTGAGTGAGCCAGCAAGCTAGCTCCTCTTGCTCGGATAATGCAGTGCCAACCTCGGCCTCTCTCCGCAGCACTTCGGTCACATACTCTGGCTCGAACAAATGCGGTTGAATACCTGAGTCAGCCAAAACCCTGTAAAATGTATCCTCGTCCAGCAGATCCTCTGCCCTCACGTTTTGGGACGCCATTTTCACTGTTACAAACGCAGCTAATCTGCAATACAAGGAGAAGAGAACGGGGAAGGTTCGTTATTGAGTGACATCTGGAGCACGCCCCCGGAGGCGTTCGGTTCTCCCTCGTCACCAACTACGTCACTGGCGCGTCAAATGACGATATTTGCGCCGGAAGAAGAACAGATCTTGCAACTACGTCCCGGAGACGCGGAAAACACTGGCAGCAACTGCAGACGTTTTTCACACTATACCCCAAATTCGGATAGATAGAAATAAGGTCGAAAATCGGCGAAGTGGTCCTTTAAAAAAAGAAAGACAAGAAAACCCTGACCCGGACAGAGGTGTGCTGATCGGCGCAAAGCTGGGTGAGCTGTATAGACTGCCATGTAGCTAGCTGTACGTAGACATTTTGCGATAAAGGTAAATAACGTAGCAGTTCTTCGAGCAAGGCAGAGTTCCCGCCCTTTTTGTGTAGGTCTATTTTGTCGGCTGTGGTGACACGAAGGAGCAGTAAATGTGCCTCAGACAGCTATGGACTCTTCGGTCATTTACATAGTGTGTTAAGAAATCACAAATATGTATGTGAACTGACAAAAAAAGGTGACGCTTAAAATGTACTGTAAACTACTAATAAGACACGTTAGTCCCTAGCTAACGGGTCTGACCCTTGTGGTGCAGTACACCCCGTATCGAATCCCGCACCGGGCAAGAAAATAACCGGTTACATTGGTGGCAGCGGCGGGATCCGGAAGTGTGCAGATCCTCAGAAGTCTTTTCGGAGCGCGGGAATAACAAAGCGCGAGGGCGCGCTTCCGGGGAGGGTGACGACTGTAAATTACTAATAAGACACGTTAGCTCCTAGCTAACGGGTCTGACCGTCTGACACTTTAGCCGAGCGGTTTGCGATGTCGCCTTGTGGTGCAGTACACTACGTATCGAATCCCACACCGGGCAAGAAAATAACTGGTTACATTGGTGGCAGCGGTGAAAAATGTTGGCGGGGGGCTACCTAAATTATGTGCTGGTGAACGTAAATGAATAGGTTATGCGCACCAGTGCCACCGATGTAAAAAGTTAGTCTGGAGGGAGCCCTGTAGGCTGGTGCATAGCTAGTGGTTAGCAAGTTAGCTTGTCAGTTGGGTAGCTATGGTATGGGAAGGTGGAGATCGGGAGCTTGTACACATTTTATGTTCCCGATAACCTTATCAATAGATGCTGACCATCTAATTCTTTGCCCTCCCCAACTAAGTTGTTGCTCAGTTGATGAGTTCCTCTTAAAACGAATAGTGGCTAGCTTCCCTTGAACAACATTAGCCTAGTGGTTATGCTTTGTTATGCTGTATCACGAGGTCCGCTGTGGTAACGGCATTTCTGTGGTTCAGGAGCTCATCTCCTGGTTGACTTTACATGGTCCGTACCTCGTTATACAGAGGGCACAGATGTGCTGTGTTGTGCTTTCTGAGTAGTCTCTCTACAGTGGGATTTGTGCGTGTCCTTTTATACTCTGCATATTTGATAGTTAAATGACAGATTAATTATAAATGAAGCAGGCAGTTGGCAAAAAAGCTCCGTTGAAACATTTAATTCAAGCATTCCAACACAGCTTCTTGTTATTTGTAGTAATTTGTTTATTTCAAGTCCGAGAAGAAAGGTTGAATAGCAAAGTGATGTATGTGCAAGTGTGTTTATGCCTGGATAAAATATGTACATACACAATGCAGGCATGCACATGCAGTAGCATTCTACTTCCTGTTCTTCCTTCCTGTAGAGTTCAGACTCTCACCAGACCCATGTGTACATTATAAAGATCTGAATGTTCTGCCCATTGTTACAAATGTATTTTCCTATATTGTGAAATTACAAAATACATGTATTTTATCTTGATACTATACTGGCTCCAGTATTTTATTTTGATACGTTTATTTGAGGGTTTGTTTTTGTTTTTGTTTTTTTGTAACAAGATACATTTTGATGTATCTTTGCTCATTTCTGCCCAGTCAACTAGCGGAAGTGATGACAAGTGGTTACAGCTCCCGCAACCTATATCTCCATAGCCAACCAGGCAGAGACACCGTTGAATGTTGGAATAGGCTCCAATTGATTCATATTTGAATTTTCTGTGAAAATTGTATAAATCCTGGCATTTTGAGTGTACTAGATTTTTCGATTCCACACACAGTTTAATCTAGTATAGTCTTAAAGTGGATATTCTATAGTACGTACTACAGCTGTAGTATGGGTATTTGGACACAAAGCAGTTTGATGTCAAGTGACCTCCTCCCTTTCTTTCGTGTGCTTGTGCAACAGACTTCAACCTCATAATGTCATGTGTCTGAGTGACAAGAAACAGGGTGAAGAGAGAAGGGGGAGACGTGCAGCAAAAGGACACAATCAGGCCCGAGTCTTTATGACGTGTGCTTATCCGGCTCAGCCACCCCCACCACAGCTTTGTTGTTTGCTTGCAGTTGTACACTAATGGCTTCATACAAATGATCGTTTCATGCACATAAAAATATGTGTGTGTGTATGTGCATGAAGCAATAATGGATATAAAGGTGTTCAGGTAATGCCATCTATTGTAGCTGTATTGTTGTAGGGATGGCAGTTGTGTTAAGTAACACATATAGGTACTAAACGCAAATACGACAGCACACTTTAGACTTAAGGAGGGTTTATGATCCATCTTAGTCATGTACATTCAGCCAATAAAGGAGCCAAACAGCCGAACTTTGCACTCCCCCAACCAACCCAATGCACATACCATCTGTCCTCATTTCTGTGAAACAATAACAGCGTTTTGGGACTAATTGCTTTTCAGTCCAGAAAATGAAGTGCTGTCTTCAGGGGAAAGTACAACTATTACTCAGGGTATCTCTTTCTCTCTCTCTCTCTCTCTCTCTCTCTCTCTCTCTCTCTCTCTCTCTCTCTCTCTCTCTCTCTCTCTCTCTCTCTCTCTCTCTCTCTCTCTCTCTCACACATACACATAAACACATACACACGAAAGTGTCTGTCTGGTAACACTTTGGATGAAAGATGATGAAAGATGAATGGTGCAGCATCTATTTTCTTGGTTTCCTCCCCGACTTCACCATGTCTGAGAACTCTGTAAAGTAAGGAGGGAGAGTTTGAGCCAGAGATGAGCAGTAGTGGAGGTCTGAACTGCATGAGGGACTCGCTTCGGTCATGAGTCATGATGCATACATTGCACAGCTGAAAAGATGGCCAAAATGTCTGGCAGCCAGACGTTGCTGCTAACTAGTGTGTGTGTGTGTGTGTGTGTGTGTGTGTTAGAGCGAGGTGTGTCAGAGAGAGAGAAAAAGAGGCTATACTTGCAGTTCATTTATGGATCTCATTTTGCATATTCAAATATGAGTCAAATAGGTCAAAGTAAAAGAGAGGCATTTGAATTTCATGTTGTGTGACTCTAAAGGTTTAAGTTGCTGAAATGCTGCAAAGTCTAACCCATTCTTTATTTGTTCTCATTTGATGTTTGTAATAGAAGATCCTTGCAGGAATAGTATCTCATTTTAAGTAAGACGCTTTTACTTTCCTAAACACACGATATCGCAAAATCTAAAAAAAGCATTTGCATTATTCTGACTCCCCACCACCACAGTTTTCAGCCCTGTCCCATAAGTGTGAGTTCTGGTTCTATGACATCATACATGTTCTAATTTTTGCAAACACAATATGATTGTGTACTTGTGCCTAATGCTGTTTTCAACAGGTTTACAGGGTATACCACATTCAGAGATGACGTTCACCCAAACTAGTCCCAAATTAATCCTACTCGATAGAGTTCATCTAAGCTTAACATTGTGTGTTTGACTGTTGCACTGCATTAAGGTGTTAGATTTTATCTGTTGCTGTGGGAAAAGTGGCACTGTTGGTTTTCTATTCTGCCACGCAGTTCATTCCAGTCACCTTTTGTTCCGTCTCTGATACCGCTCCGACTTGATTTTTTTTTACTTGCTGTTTTCATGCTGTGTACCGCTACGCATTTTTATTATCAACTGTGAAGCACTTTGTGACTGCTGTTTCGAGAAGTGTTATATAAATAAAGTTTCCTTACTTTACTTACTTGAATCAACAGATGCATTTGAAGCCTCAGGCAGAACAGAGAACAATCAGTACTGGTGGTTCCTGGGGACCTGTACACTCCAAGTACTGGTGCACTCAAAATGCCAGGATTTATACTATTTTTTCTTACCAGAATAATCTAATATCTAATCATTTGGGGTCCTGCGGGGAACCACAGCAGTTTTATTAACTGCTGCCCTCTTGTGGTGATAGTTGCTCAGTGCAGCTTTAAGCACATTTAAGATCAATTAGATTTTTTTTCTAACAATGCTCGAGAGCTTTGAGGCAAAGATAAAAGCACTCCGTGCACGGAAAACCTGAAGGGGGTTCTCATCTCTGAAGTCAATGCGTCCGTCTCCATCTGTGTCCACTGCCTGGATCACGGCCTCCGCCTCCTCATCAGAAAGAGGCGCTGAGGGGGTTGAGTTCGGCACAGTTGACAGAATGTACCTATGAAAATAAAAGTTAAAAAAAAAAGAAGCTCAAGTTAGAGACTCAAAGCCATTCACTTGACTTGCTCTTGTCGTCGGCTTGCTGAGGTCAGCGATATTTCATATTCCTGTAAAGTTGGTTTTGTTTGTAGCCCATACTTGATCTCGTTCCACTCTATGTAGCCACTTCCATCTTGGTCCAGCATTTCAAAGGCCCTCCTAGTAGCCTCCTCCTGCTGTTCAGAAGTCTTAAACTGCCTCATGTACTCCAGAAACTTGCAGTAGTTGAAGTTGCCTGCAGTGCACCAAAGAATAACGCACACAAAAAAAAATTTTTTTTCAATTAGCAAGCCATATCCCTGGGACTTGCGTGCACATCTCCTAACACTGAACAATATGTGTTGGATTTCCACTGTGCTTCATATGATTGGTGAGACTCCCAAATATCTCATACTATCAGCAGGGTAACACATACACACGGACTCAGTCTGAGTTCTCATCTCCCGTGGCATGCGTTCAACGTCTTGGTCTGTTAGAGACGTGCCCATGGCAAGAGCCACTTTCTTCACCTGCGGGCCAAAGTCATTCGCCATGGTGTTGGTGCCTGCAGGGCAGAGACGAGATAAGAAGACAGGGTTTAACGCCTTCACACGTCACCTGTAGTGTTGTGTCGGGTGTGTGCGCTGTTCTACAGTGCATGCATATCCCGTGTGTTAGATATCGTATAATTTTCTCACTTTGTAGCCCACAGTGACCCCTTTTTTCTGGATTTTTTCCCCCTTTTTCTCCCCAATTGTATCCAGCCAATTACCCTACTCTTCCAAGCTGTCCCAGTCACTGCTCCACCCCCTCTGCCGATCCGGGGAGGGCTACAGACTACTACAGGCCTCCTCCGATACATGTGGAGTCGCCAGACATGGCCAATTGTGTCTGTGGGGACGCCCGGCCAAGGCGGAGGTAACACGCGGATTCGAACGGGCGATCCCTGTGTTGGTAGGCAACGGAATAGACCGCTACGCTACCCGGACGCCTAGCTGACATTGACTCTTAATGAGGACTGGAGGATGAGGTGACTCTCCTCGAGTCTGATCGGTTAAATGTCCAACAGACGTCCGCGGCTCTTCCCCCTGCTGTTCATTCAGCACAAACGCCGCTTGGCCCACTTATAAGCGATCAATGTTGCCTTTAAATACAGTTAGTGTTGGCCTCGCACAGTGAGCCACCGCAAATCTATAGAAGTTCACTGACCCAGGCCAGCAATTAGACAGTTTGCTCATGGCTGGGTGGCTCATAAAAATTTTATCAGCATTCCTCATAATGACATCAGTCGTGATGCTCGGTGACTTCGGAGGACACGTAATTGCAGAAATCTCAGAAATCCTCTGTGAGTGTGTGTGAGTGAGTGAGTGAGTGAGTGAGTGCTGTATACAGAGCGAGAGAGAGAGAGAGAGAGAGAGAGAGAGAGAGAGAGAGAGAGAGAGAGAGAGAGAGAGAGAGAGAGAGAGAGAGAGAGAGAGAGAGAGAGAGAGCGATGCGTGGCTCGGTAGATAATTGCGTATGTGCTGTGTTGGCTTTATAAATAAGCTTTTACATCTTACTCATGCAGCGCGTGGGGCAGTGAAAATGCCGTTGGAAAGGACCCAACATAAGGGTAGTGCCGCATTTCCCT
The DNA here is from genome assembly GCF_029633865.1 of Lampris incognitus. NCBI lineage: Eukaryota > Metazoa > Chordata > Actinopteri > Lampriformes > Lampridae > Lampris > Lampris incognitus. The sequence goes on along the minus strand of NC_079227.1, from coordinate 30,125,508 downwards.
GAATTGCGTCATTCCCATCCCACCACCAGTCTCACGTTATCATTTACACTTCAAGAACATTGTATCGAGATGGACGTGTCCATTACTTTTTCATTGGCCGGGGGGGTCACGAAGACAGATCAGTTCAGAGATCAAAGAAGACGGCTGTGCTTTGAAGCCAAGTTCAAAACACCAACAAAAAAAAACACACAACCCCAAAACAGTCTGATTGTACTTGTTTACATATGGCAAGCTACCACCACGCTTTTAATGGAATACCGACATGGAGAGAAGCAACTCTTGAGAAATCGTAAATTGTTACCGGTCCTCGAAGTTCACTGTGCAGCCAGACGAGCAGACTCACTGTCAGCCAACTCAGCTCCTATTGCGTTAATCTGTTCTCCCCCTTTCAAACGATCTCTCTCCACAGCTGAACCTCCGCTCGTACTCACCAGATTCAAGCTTTCCTGGGGAAGATGACCTCCCCCACCTCGCTGTGTCTCTTATATATAGCGAAGATGTAGCTGCCCGTTGCCTTGCACCTGTCCTGCCCTCCCCGATGGACCCATTCTCCGTAAGAGCCTTGGCTTCTGCTGTCCTAGATGGTGGGCCTCTCTTCAGATGTACGGGACCATGACCCTGCATTAAGCCTGTTGATAGGGTTGAATGGAGGGCATCCACCAGTTGGTAAGGTTGAACCGGAGGTCAGCCTTGGCACGGTTATTGAAAATTATTCATAGTGTCCAGTGCATCTAGAGTTTCCCAGTGACTTTTCCTGTAATAAAAGCTGTTGTCGAGGGCCGCACTACTCGCAGTCATGATACATCAGTGCCACAGTTATCCAAATAATTGAGTGAGATCTGTTGTATTTTATTTTTGTGTTTGTTTAAGACAATGATGTCAGCCGTACGAGTTTGAGTACATTTTGAGCGTGTTGTCACCCTGTCAAGATTTTGAGCTATCGCTGTGGTCTCCTCTCTTATGACTGAGCGCTTTGTAGTCAGCTCACTCCATAACCTGAAGTCAGTGCTCGCATATGAGATTATCCTTATTAGGACTGACCCTCACAATCTTGGGATATACTTCAAATGCGGGAAGTTTATGAAGCGCTACTATTCTGCATAGGCCTGAACCCCCTCAGCCAGATCATCACAAAGAGTGGATATGGATACAGTTTCAGAAGTGGAGTTGCCATCAGCCACCTCCTATACATGGATCAAGCTGTATGCCAGGAATTAGTGAGACATTGACTCGATGATCCACCTCACCAGGATCTACAGTGACAACATCGGAATGTCATTTGGACTGGACAAGTGCTGTCGAATGGTGGCAAAAAGAGGAAAGGTGGTGAGCACTGAAGGGGTTGAATTACCAGATGGCAGGATAATAGACATACAGGGCACTTACAAGTACCTGGGTATTCCACAGGCAAATTGAAACCAGGAGGAGGCAGCAAGAAGGTCAGCTACAGCCAAATACCTCCAGAGAGTGAGGCAGGTCCTGAGGAGCCAGCTCAATGGGAAGAATCATCCAAGCCGTCAACACATATGCCCTACCTGTCATCAGATACCCAGCTGGAATAAAATGGCCAAAGGAGGAGGTAAAGGCCACAGATATCAGGACATGGAAATTCCTCACAATGCACGGAGGGTTCCACCTGAAGTCCATTAGCCTGAGACTATGATAAGCGAAAAGATGGGGGCCGAGGGTAAGTGAGTGTCAGGGCCACTATCCAGGAGGAAACAAGGAACATTCATGAGTACATCAGAAAGAGGGCCCCCAGGACGTACTGCTGATCGAGTACCTCAGGCAGTAGAAGACAGAGTGCAGAGGAAAAAGAAGAAGAGATATGGAAGGGAAGGCTATGCCCCTCCATGGGATGTGCCATCGGCAGGTAGAAGACATGGCTGATATCTAGAAATCCTAGCAGTGGCTTGAAAAGGCTGGGCTGAAGGACTGCACAGAGGCTCTAATCATAGCAGCACCAGAACAGGTACTCAGAACCAGATTGGTTGGGGCAGGGTCTACCACACCAGATAAGACCCAAGATGAAGGCTGTGGAAAGACGCCCCTGAGACAATCCAGCACTTAGTAGCAGGGTGTAAAATGCTAGCTTGGGAAGCATACACCGAAAGGCATAACCAAGTGGCTGGGATAGTGTACAGGAACATCTGTACTGAATACAGACTGGAAGTCCTCAAGTCCAAATGGGAGACACGGCCAAAGGTGGTAATGGCAGAGCTAAGATCTTGTGGGACTTCAGGTTCCAGACTGACAAGCAAGTGTTGGCTAACCAACCAGACATTGTGGTGGTCGACAATGAACAGAAGACAGCAGTAGTGATCGATGTAGCACTCCCGAGCGATGGCAACATCAGGACGAAAGAGCAAGGGAAGCTAGAGGAATACCAAGGGCTGAGGGAAGAAGTAGATCAGATGTGGAAGGTGAAATCCACAGTAGTCCCAGTGGTAGTAGGAGCAGCACTAGGGGCTGTGACCCCCCCCCCCCCCAAAAAAAAACAGGAAGAGTGGCTCCAGCAGATTCCAGGAACAACATCTGAGGTCTCTGTCCAGAGGAGTGTGGTCCCAGGAACAGCTAAGCTACTGCACAGAACCCTCAAACTCCCAGGCCTCTGGTAGAGAACCCGAGCTTGAGGAAGATACACACCACCCAAACACGGGTGAGAGGGAGATTTTTTTTTAAATACTCACATTCGCACATTACCCATTATTACAATTTTGACCAGAGCATTGCCTCCCTTGTGATAAATCATTTAGAGCTAAGGCCACGCCAAGCAGGTGATGCAGGTTGCTCATTTTTTGTCACACGCTTAAGTATGACATTGTGACAGGACTGTTGTCAGTGGGGAGGTTGTGAGATGGAAGACAGATACAGTTTAGTGAAAATACAAGCTTTCCTTTATTTACACTGTTTACAAAACCCAGTGTCTTTTCCCCACACACTGCGCGGGCTGGTGCTCGGCGGTGCTGGAGACTTCTTTTTCCTAGCTTATCTTGTCTCTGTTGCCTCCGTCTCGCCTATGTTCGCTTGATTGCGTTGTCAGTGTGTCAGTCCAGTACCCGGCTTCACTGCAGAATATAAAGGGCAGGTTGTCAGATTGACACACACCTGAGGTCGACCGCACCCCCTCTCTCTCCGCTTGCAGCCGAGGCTGAACCACACTCCACTACCACAAACATCTAGAAGAGAGAAAGAGACCGAGTGGAATTGATGGAAATTGTGCGCTGCAGAGTAAACAGCGCCGCACTGTTATATAACTTGAGCTCACGTGTGTCTTCAATAATGAATGAGCACTAGAACACTTCTGGCAAACTGTGTTTGGATGAGTACGATGGAGTATTAGCACCACATCGAGAAGAAAAATTCTGAGATTTCGAGAATAGGGTAATATTATGAGAATAAAGGCGTAATTTTATGAGAAAAAAGCCATAACGTTCAGTTGGATTGGTGGAATAACACATGGAACCTTTAGTTTTGACCTCCCCGGTGTGTGTGTGGACCTGTGGAATACTTAATCCTCATAATATTATGACTTTTCATCCATCCATTATCCAAACCGCTTATCCTGCTCTCAGGGTCGCGGGGATGCTCAAGCCTATCCCAGCAGTCATTAGGGGGCAGGCGGGGAGACACCCTGGACAGGCCGCTAGGCCATCACAGGGCCGACACACACACACATTCACACCTAGGGACAATTTAGTATGGCCGGTTCACCTGACCTACATGTCTTTGGACTGTGGGAAGAAACCGGAGCCCCCAGAGGAAACCCACGCAGATATGGGGAGAACATGCAAACTCCACACAGAGGATGACCCGGGACGACCCCCAAGGTTGGACTAACCTGGGGCTCGAACCCCGGACCTTCTTGCTGTGAGGCAACCGCGCTAATCACTGTGCCACCGTGCCGCCCCGAGTCCAACGTGTCCCGTATTGAAAACAACACCACCACTCCCATACACACACTGAACAATACACGGCCAAAATATAGTAAAGCTATCGTGACGATTTTAGAGTTTCGGAAATTGAAAAAGTCATACCGTTTCGTGTAATTCAAGTCCCCGTTCAAATTCGCTCAGAGCGCCCCTTTCCGGAGCCCCTGGGGTTATTCCCTCGCTCTCTGGGCCGCGGCCAGCCCCTCCTCACTGAGACCCGCTGTGTGCTGCCATACCAACAGCTCACAAAGTTTCTGGGCTGCTCTGTCCCTCGGCTGTCTCTGGCTCCTCCACGGGGAGTCCGTGTCTCTTCAGCTCCCGCTGCGCCTCCTCTGCACTGCTGTATGTTCGAGCCCCCATATCCCAGTGGATCCGCATATTTGTGTACGGTGTTTGAAAGCGAATCCCCCTGTCCTTTAGGGGCTGTTTTTATTATTATGACTTTTTTTTCCTCATAAAATTACGACTTTATTCTCGAAATCTTGGATTTCAATGTGGCCCCAATGCTCTGTCATAGATGAGTAATGAGGCCTCCCCACTATATGCCATATTTCAAATCAAGCTAAAAGCGTGCGCCAAAGCCATGGTACCTAGTATGATGCACCAATGAAATTGTACTTGACTAGTAAATTTAAGTCGATTTGAGCAGGTTGTACACCAAACAATCCTTATTTTTTGTTAATGTATGCCTACTTTCGTATGTTTTCTTATATTAGAGGAAAAAATGTCTGTTCATAGAAGAGGACGTGTATGCAGGGTATCGAAGTTATTTGGACTGCATGCACAGACCCCACTGTGTACTGCTTGCACCCTATCGTACATCAGATCAGTTCCCACCGAGGCCTCCTGCTGGGATCAGACCCCTTTAAGACTGGCTGCTGTCTTCTGCAACACAGAACCAGCCACTGGTGGCCTTGCCCCACGAAAGGCGCACTAGGTTTCCAACAAGGCCTTGCACGCCACAAAAGCCCTCGTACCCCTGACTGCATCTGTACAACAAAGTGATCCCTGCTATCCCCTTGACTTCTGTCATCGCTAATCCAGGGCACCTTACAGGGCCCTAGTGAGTTTGAAAGTGACTTTTAGGGCTGGATATTCACCAAAGCAGTTGTATGCAAGTGCTTTACAGCTGTGTGTAGCCGCACAAGGAAGCCAGACCCGCAATCCAATGCCGTCTCGTGGGTCACTGTAAATGAGTGCATTGATCCCATTGAAACAGATTGTTGTATTGCAGTTTAAACAGCATTTATACAATTCTTTGTCGCAGTAAGTGTTCTCTTTTCTACAGCTGTGTGCCAAGTCTGCCATGTGTTTGTGTGAACACAAAAGAGGTGTTTCCTTTAGAGGCTATTAGGGGGCCTTTCAAGCTCCTCTTTGTGTCAGGTCCGTATACCGAGTGACGCTTCTGACGGGCCACAATTCAAACGTTCAAGTAAGATGGCTCTGACGCAGCATTGATCCAGTGGTTCAACGTTCTCAGCAGCAGCCACGCCGACCAAAAATAACGATACAACGGGACTCGTGTGTCCACGTTCAACAAAAACCTCCCCATCCCAGCAATCTCGCCGCTCCTTTTAATACGGCGGAATGTCAAAACTGAGCGAAGCGAGTGGCGTTAATCCCATTAACAAGTCCAAATGGGGTGATCTTGGACAAGCGTGATAAGCCGTGGGGCCTAATTGAAATTGGCTCCATAAAGACCCATTCAGTGGAGGCGTCACGTTTAAGAGACACCCATTAAAGTGGTGGATTAACGCGCTGGAGTTGTGTTGACAACCTCTTACTGAAGTGTGAACACTTAGCGCTGTGTACCCAGTCTCTGTGTAAGCGCACAATGCAGCCACTGGGTTTACTGCATGTGAAATGTCTTTTGAATTGCGGTGCTTTGAAATACGCTTGTGCACGTTTGACTCCTTGCATTTTTTTCGGTGTACATTTGCTTTTATAAAATTGTCAGACTCTTACCGGGCCGCTGAATGAGAAGTCTCCTGGGAGGTCTTGTTAGCGAAAACAAACTTGTAAACAAGCAAGAAGGAGCGCTCGGATCAAATTCAGCATGGTAACAAGCTGCCATTTGCAGAGGCCAGATAATAAGGTTGCTGACAGCGTTGCCCTAGTGTGGTCTAGGCACGTTTGATATGGCTGGAATGCAGTTACACACACACACACACACACACACACACACACACACACACACATAACAGTCTAACAGAATATCCATCCATCCATTATCTCATCCCATCTCATCTCCAGCCGCTTCTCTGGGGGTCAGGTCACGGTGGCAGCAAGTTAAGTCGGGCACTCCAGACGTCCCTCTCCCCAGCAACGCCCTCCAGCTCCTCCTGGGGGATGCATCCCAAGACGTTCCCAGGCCAGATGGGACTTGTAGTCCCTCCAGCTAGTTCTGGGTCTACCTCGGGGTCTCCTCCCAGTTGGCCGTGCCCGCTAAACCTCCAAAGGAAGGCGCCCAGGAGGCATCCTAATCAGATGCCCGAACCACCTCAACTGGCTCCTTTCGATGCGAAGGAGCAGCGGCTCTACTCCGAGCTCCCTCCGGATGTCCGAGCTCCTCACCCTGTCTCTAAGGCTGAGCCCAGAGACTCTACAGAGGAAACTCATTTCAGCCGCTTGTATCCGCCATCTCACCCTTTCGGTCACTACCCAAAGCTCATGAGCATAGGTGAGGGTTGGAACGAAGATTGGCTGTTAAATTAAGAGCTTTGCCTCCCGGCTCAGCTCCTTCTTCACCACAACGGTCCGGAACAACGTCCACATTACTGCTGATGCTGCACCAATCCATCCTTTATCCAAGCCGCTTATCCCAATTGGGGTCGTGGGATGCTGGAGCCTATCCCAGCAGTCATTGGGCGGCAGGCAGGGAGACACCCTGGACAGGCTCCCAGGCCATCACAGGGCCAACACACACACACACATTCACACCTAGGGACAATTTAGTATGGCTGATTCACCTGACCTATGTGTCTTTGGACTGTGGGAGGAAACCGGAGCACCCGGAGGAAACCCACGCAGACACGGGGAGAACATGCAAACTCCACACAGAGGACGACCCGGGACGACCCCCAAGGTTGGACTAACCTGGGGCTCAAACCCAGGACCTTCTTGCTGTGAGGCAACCGCGCTAACCACTGCACCATACCGCCCCTGACAGAATATAATCCACATAACTCTTCTTCCCCTAGCAGACTTTGTGTCTGTGAGTTAATCAGTCTCAAATCCCCACCGATGCTACTTCTTCCAGGGCCTGCAGGATGCAGAGATATCCCCCCCCCAAAAAAAAAGTGCACGTGCACACACACAAACTGACACGCGGCTGCACAAAACACACAAGAACAGATGCGCTCAAGCCATTGGACCTCCTCGTTATTCCCCCTTCCTCTCTCCTAATTATTTGCTCACAACGGGTGATTTTTCATGTAAAGCGTCCCTACCGGACCATCAGACCCATTCATAACACGAGCAGAAGGTCTCGCGTCCTCTGCAGACTTATTATTGCTGATTGTTGCTGCCCAGTGGGCCCCGGTATCGGCAAGTAATTCATCTTGTTCAGGATGTTTTATTAGGTTGTGCGCTCGGATTTATGCACTACACGAGCTTGTTGTAACCGGTTCCCAGCCTCTTCCTCTGGACCGGGTTGTCCACATTCGTATGATAAGAGCAGATTATTAAAGAGGAGACATGGAATGTATTAACCACAGCCTCGAGCACTCTATTAACTTTGCACATTCATGTCCATATGTTAAATCTATACCCTGATTTTTTTTTTAGTAAATGTATACCGCCGGGAACCATCATCGAACATAAATACCGGGGTATTTGCATTTGTTGGTTTTTACATTAGCGCCACTGCATAATGTTGGCTTGCAAAGCTGCAGGGGCTCCTGAGGGGAAGACGAGTTTATCCAGCCTGAGCTAGTAGCTGGCTGGGCTGGGGTCCCAAGGCATTCTCTATGGTGAAACCAGAAAGTGGGGGGGTGATTAGCAGCTGCAGCTGCCCAGGTGCAGAATGACCGGGGCTCCAGGGGGAGCTGTTAAAAGTTTTGCATGAGAGTCTACCCAAGGCCGCTGTTATCCTCCCCCCTCCAGCTACCACTGGGACCAGATCTGAGAGGTTGGGGGGGCTAAGGATGGAGTTGTTTACGGGGGTCTGTTCGGATTCCAACGCCGGTGTTACCGTCTGCTGCCTGCTATCTGATCCGACTGCGTTACCGCTCGTCCACAGGAAACGGACCCGGATGCGCACGTGTAGAGATGCACGAGGCCCGTGTACGATGGCTTTTGCGAGTGATTCCTGACTGGGATGAGGTCCTCGGGGTGCAGTGAATTTACATATAGATGAAAACATAAATGTCTTGTTATTTACTATAATTAATGATGTTTTGGGTTTTTATCCACTAAATAGTTGATGCAGGTTGCAAAATGATTGAGGGGGTGGGGGGGTGGGAAGCAATCCCGTCCGCGTTTCTGCTTCAGAAATCCATCTTGCTCTCCTTTCTGTTTCCAGGGAAACGGCCGACGTGCAGCACAGTGTCTCCGAGAGCGAAAAATATGAAGTGATAAGACGGAGCAGCGAGAGGGAGTAGCAGGGGAAGGGAACGGGGGTTTAAGAGGAGCACGCTCGTGCTGGAGACAATCAAAGGTCCAGAAATAGGAGCCCGTGTGTCAGAAACCGGCTCCGTTGCAAAGTAAATGGGTCTTAAATAGTATCCGGGACAGAGATGACAAGCCATAAATCACCCACCTCCTCGTCCTATTCATCTTGAAGGAGATTCCGTAACAAAGATGGACAGCAGCTTGAGCACGTGGACGAAACGCATGCGCTTGAATGTTGTGTTCCTCACTACCCAGTCACTGCACGGACTTTCGATCGTGATACCATCACGATTATGACCTGATTTACGTGATGTGGTCACGAAGGTTAGGGTTAGGGTTCTATCAGATCGTGACCACATCACGTAAATCAGGTCATAATTAATTAACGTGATGCCATCACGAAAGTCCGTGCGACTGGGTTGGTTCCTCACATGACACGTCAACCAAACCGAGAAACTTGTGCTGTTTTCTGCTTTGTGCGCTTCCGTTAGTCCACCAGGGCCACTTTGCACGTGCTCCTCGTGCCGACGCGCTGTTTACCACGGTACACGGCCACTCGGAATTCATCATATATGTTAATGATGTACGGTACATTGCACACTCGTGCATCTCTAGAACGGGGCGGGGGGGTGGTGGTTATGATGCAACACATGGGGGAATCTAACCAAAGGAAGAAAAAAAATGGCTTGGGCATTTCCTGTGTTACTGTCGTGTTTTGATTTCTTTGACGGCTCGGACGAGGACATGTCTGCACATCCGCCCATGTGAAGAATTACCCCGCCGCCCAGGGAGAAAGTTGATTCCCCGCTGCTGCCAGGAAGGCGAATAGGACCGGGAAAGGGGGTGGGGGGTGGGGAGGGGAGGGGAGGGATGATGTAGGGGTGGGGGGAGGGGGCTTCATCCAACCCGTATGAACAGTAGGATTACAGTGGGGATCTACTGTATGCTGTAGAGAGAGATAGGGGGCCAGCAGCCCTTCTGCGTGCCTTTTCCCTGCCATTACATCACAGTCGGCTCATGAGAGGTGTTTTAGATAGTCAGGACGGAGGGGGCAAGCACGTTATGACTACGCGCACAGCGTCTGAAAGTTTGAACGTCATACACACACACACACACACACTAACATATATATATATATATTATATATATATATATATACATACACACACAGACATTGATCATGCAAAATTCATACTCAGTCCTTTGCTTTGTTCTGTGTGCTTGCTGAGATGGAATCAGCCTGCAGCCTCCGAGGCTTTCTGCAGCATCCACGACATGATGCACAACAAATATGAAAAATAAAATAAAATGAAGTGGTGCTTTCCCGGCCACGTTGTATCCTGCAAAGGCGAGTCATTTTACGTTACAGACGAAAGCATTGAAACAGAAAAGTATAGATGATAGCTACACACGAGTCTTGCATCCTCCGCTAGCCCCCCCCCCCACACACACACACACAGGCACACAAACACACGCTTGCAGCCTAAGAAGAAGAAAAAAAAAACCCACTCAGATATTCTGTTTGGGGGCATTGCCGAGCAAGATGGCGCTCTTGCTGTCAGCACCCGGACAGCTCCCGCTATCAGCGCAGCATCTCTGAGGGGAAACATACATCACCCAGCAAGAGTTGGTTATTTTTTTCTACAAGAATCAATGTTTATATCTCGGCATTAGACGAGGCATTCAGATAGTTCTGGAAGTGAATGGGATGTTGTTTCTGACCTGTCCATTATCTGCTGCAAAGAGAGAGAGGAGGAGGAGGAGGGGGGGGGATCTCTACAGCGCCGGTTCAACTTAACCGGCCCCCTCTGCGGCCGCTACCTTACAGCCGGACTTGAAGAAGGCTGAAGGAAGGATGCAATTGCCCTTGACGTGCAATGAATTCATCTCTCTGCAATCTCTCTGCAACAGAGGAAAAGGAGGAGGTGATCGCCTGTCCGTCCGCATATTTCTCCCTGCCTGCTGGTTTGACTGTGAAGAAATGGACGGCCGCTGGGAAAAGGCAAAAACTGAAGCTTTGTTCAAGAAATAGTGTTGCCTAGTTTGTTTGTTTTTTTTGTTTTTTTAAACACCAAAAAAACCTGCAGTTCCTCCCCCCCCCCCCTCCTCCCCTCCCTTGTCGGCAACACTGGCGTCCACACGGCGAGGGAAGATGTTGGTGTTACTGGTGACGATGTCATCGGTCTTCTTCAGCCCCGGCTTTGCCCTCACCTCCCATTTCGACTCAGGTGAGCAAACATTCCTTCGCTTAAAAAAGAAGAAGAAAAGAAGAAGCATGCGTATTGTTTCTGAACCGCTGTCACCCGACTTCATAGAAAGCTGTCGGTCATGACGGATGCGCGCGGCTGCTTCGCACAGCGAGCAGCCGTGCAGGACGGGTAACCGCGCGGAAACGACGTGCCGTCCCTATCTGCAAAACCGGCTGTGTGCTTGTGTGCGTATGTGAGAGCGTGAGTATCTCGGCGATAGTGAGAGAGATTGACATAAAATTGCGCGTGAGTGCGTGTGTCAGCACGCGCGCACGCACTCTGTTTGCCTTGTCCCGTTGCCCAGTTTTCCTGTGGGGCGTTTCGCGGTACTGTTTGAGAACAACTGCGTTGAACATTTTCAAAGAACCACGGTCCGCACAGAGACGGTGCTCGAGAAACTGTTCTCAGCGGACCTGGTCCAGAAATCAGGTCAGCTCAGGAGTTGCCAGATGAGAGGAATTCTGGGAGAGAGAGGGGGAAAAAAAAGAAAAGAGGAAGAAGAGGCTCTCTTGAATGGAAACATAAGGGATGTAGAGAAGCAATCCAATTACGGCGAGGAGTGAATAGGATTTGGAGGACAGCGAAAGGAGAATATCCCGCGCTGGCTCCTGTTACGTGCTGACGTGATCTGAGTTCACGTGCGTAAAGCCGCTTTATGGAGTCAAATGCGGCGTTTTGAGCACTTGCTGTCATCCAGCCTCGTCCAGGCAGGCCTGTGTGGTGCCTGCCTGGACAGTGGCCTGTGTGGCTTTGCTGTCCCCCTGTGCAAACCATGACAGGAGTGTGCAGCTAACTTTAAACAGGCTTCACAGGAGGGGTGGCTGCATGCTGGCCCCACGACAGAAGGCCATGCTTGTCTGCTTTGTTTACGAAATTGCCACGCCGTGTTCCCCCTGCCATGTCGGCCACCGCATTGGTAAATAGGCATGCCTTCCTCTGATGTTGCCCTCTCACACACTATGGTGACATCGTCCCCGGTGACCCTCCAAATCTATTTACTGGCCCCCTCCCACGGTGGCCGCTCACGGTGTTCCGGGAAAAGGGTGCTTGGCGGTCGTTGCTGTCTGTGGAGCTGGCCGTGGTGCTGGGAGGGCTGCGTGACGCTGATCACCGTGAGGGGGGGGGGGTCGGGTGGTCGTCTCTGCGTTGGACAGGGCTGTATCTGTCACGGAGATGCAATCCTGAGGGCTGTCTTTTTTTTGTTTGATTGACACCCTTGTTGACAAGCGCTTGTTCCTAGGACGCATTTGAAAAGCCAGCGAGTCGCCGGTGCCAGTGTGTCAGCGCTCGCAACAGCGCCGCCAGACGGGGAAACGTGGCTGAGCTTGACAGCTTTAGATCTGATGCTGACACGTCCGCTGCTAAAGATACGCACGAGCTTGTTCTGCCGACTTCACTTCTTCTTCTGCGTTTGGCTGCTTTGGTGAAGGCCTAACATGCGGAACGTCGTTCAAGGACTAACTACTGTCTTAAATGGGCCAAGCCATGCTTAATATGAAGGGGGGGGGGGGGCTTTTTGTGTGTGAAATACACAGAATTGTACGTTTGAGGGTGAAATGAAAAATAATGAGTGGAGAGTGCAGTCGAGAGGAAGGGAGGGGACGTGTAAACACAGAGAGAGAGAGAGAGAGAGAGAGAGAGAGAGAGAGAGGGGGGGGATGTGCGTAGCATTTCGTTAAGATGTTGCGCAGCATGAAAAACATCTACATCTATTTATGTACACTTTACATGTCCTCGAGTCTGAGAGTGGCATACAGTACAGGGGGAGGGAGGGAGCGGGAAAGCGGTCTGCCCTGACCCGTACCAACCCAGGGAGGACTACGGTGCAGACTGCCCACCCAGAGATGACATCACAACCGGGGGCCATTATGATTAGCAGTAAAAGCAGGGCTCGGTGCCGCGGTGGTGGGGGCCGTGTTACTGGCAGCGCTGGCCGGCTGCCCAGATCCTCGGTCTGACTTATCCATTTCACTTTTCTCAGCGGGCTCGCGGCCTCGAGCTCAGTAGCACCCACTGCAGAAACAAAGCGGAGGGGGGAGTGGGGGGGACGCGCTGTGTTTGAGACCCCGGCGGACATCCCAGCCTATCTATGTTCCACTGGGTCCCGGTGGTGGTCGGCTAAGTCGGGGTCTTGAGAAGCAGCCTGGCCTAGGAGAGAGAGAGAGGGGGGTCTGTTATCAAGTGGATAAACCCCGAGCCCCCCCCCCCGTTCTCCACATCTCCGGCTACTCCCCCTCCCCCATGTACATCTT